>NW_025401733.1:0-3197 GCF_020080835.1 Cotesia glomerata
TATTATTATTATTATTATTATGTGTATTATTATTATTATGTATGTATTATTATTATCATTTATTGATTGATTAAATTCGAATAAACAAAAAGACGCAGGCAACTGACCATTGTAAATGAATAAATACATAAAATAAAGGATCCATATTATTGACGCACTGTGCACCACTTTCTGACGCTTTCATTTTTCATTTTAAAAATTAAAAAATTTTAATTTTAATAATATAATCAAGAATTGTTAATTTTTTGTTAATCTAAATATTTTTTGCTATATATGTATTCTTGTATTATTGCTATATATGTATGTATATATGTATTCCTGTACTTAATCGAATGCATAGATATAACATGCAATTAACTTTTTATTGAAAAAAAAAAATAATTGTTTGGTTAAAAATTGCTAATTATCAAAAATATACAGAGATAAATTTGAGATTTTTTTAAGAAAGTTTCATTTACTAAATTATCATATAATTTATATTAACTTAATCTGTCTGAAAACTACACCAGAAATAATAAAGTTGTCATCGATGCTCGTCAGAAACTAGGCCATAGCGGGTATCAGAAATTATAATTTGAATTATATTTCAATCGAAAATGACGAATACATTAAAAAAAGGTTCTTTGACCAGAAGTTTTCTAAACATTTATTGAATTAATAAACGTAATTATATTATTTGGAAAACTTATATGGTCTTATTTAAAATATTGCAATCTGGTTGATAAAATCATTAGAACTTTTTTTAAGTTGAGTTTTAACCTAACTATTTCAATTCAATATCAACTATAACACTCAAAGTCAGAGACTAGGCCCTTTATTGAAATATTTATTTACTAAAAATTTTACTTCGTAAAAAAGTGAAATCTACAACGTAATTACATCTAAAAAAAATTTTTTCCTAAAAAGGAAGAAACGTTGAATTTTTTTTTTTTAATTTAATGAAATAGAAACATCAAAAATTTAATAAATGTTATTACAAAAATATTTTGAATAAATAAAAAATATTTTCATACTAATTTTTTTAACTTCCAACTTATTTTCGAAATTTTACAGTATTGAAAAATACAAATTACATTAACTTTATATTTACCAGATCTTATTTCTTATTTACTTTTTTTTTTTTTGAAAATATAGCTTTTTACAAATAATACTATCCAGTTGTTAAATAACTTTTAGTGTTATATATTAATAACTTGTATTAATTTTTCTTTATAAAAGTATGAAAATGAAAGCATTGCTTTTAGCAATTACAATAAAATAAAACATCTTTATGTTTTGCTTTACCAGTTAGGTAATAGCCTTCGGAAGGTTCTGGGTTCGAATCCCAGTCCGAGCTATCTAATAATTTTTTCTCGCATATTCTATAAACTCACATTAAGATGATCCTTTCCACATTCCTTTCTCAATCCTTTCCTACCAATATCCTGTTACGTGAATGTGGAACGCTTCACGTAATAATTACCGTAACTCCTATTCTTTTCCGCTTCACAGCATTATTGATATTTGTAATAATATTAATAATAATAATAATAATAATACCCAACAAATAGCTACCAGTTAAGCTACCGGGTCATTCTCCACTTACCTTCTCTCAGTATACACTTAACTCTCAGTAGCTTAACTGGTAAAGCATCCTGACATGTAATCGGGGAGATCCAGGTTCGATTCCTGGCTTGGTTAATTTTTCATGGATTTTTTCAAAGTTGCCCTTTATTCTCAGTAGCTTTCCATCGTTAATACTTAACATATAGTCGAACAGATACTAGCATTCACCAGCTAACTAGTGTTCAAGTTCGATGGTTGCCCATCGACCTAACTATCCGAAGACGAATTGTCTCAAATTGTTAGTGAAGATGGAAATTTCCATCCACTTGAAATTAGATTTCATAACTAGCAATATGCAAAATGCAACCGAATAGGGTGGATGAACGGGTTAGAAGACCATTATAATAAAATCACGGTTGATAAAATTAATGTAAAAGTTTAAAATAAAATATTGTGTAATTTTTTTTATGTTTTTGCATTGCAAAACATTTTTAAAAGATAGTATATGTGTAAAATTATTCAGTATGAAAATTTTCAAAAAACCAACGGTGTAAAAGTTTACACTATATATTTTTATTTACATTCTTTAACTAAGAAAAATAACAAATTACGCTTTTGGAACATATTTCTCTAGACTAGTGGAAAATGCACTGACTCTGGAATTTCATCAATTATAAGCTATAATTATGTGACTGAAACTTATACTATAGTAAAATTTATCTTATAATATAGAAGAATAACTAATTAACAATATCCCTTTGTTAAAAACCTCGATTATTTTTTAAGTTTCTCGTAATTATCATTTGGCTGAGTGTGACTGGTGGGATATCGGAAAATCCTTCTCTCTTACCGCGGTATATTTAATGTCGAATTTCAGTTCGACCACTAAACTTTTAAAAAATACTTCCCTCTCAATACAAAATTTATCCTATAAACATTCAATATTATGAAGAATTATACTGATTACCGACGTAGAAACAGTTAAAAAAAATTTTTTTCTTGTGACTGGTGGGACAAGTACTAAATTTGTGCATGAAGTAATTTATTAAAAAGACTTTTATATTATTTCAACCTTAGAAACATTATTATTTATATATTTAACTATAAATTATTTAGGATAATCAAAAAACACAAATGAAGGATTTAGTATGCCAGGACAACAATTCATCTTAAAAAAATTCTAGGTGTTAAGGGGAAATCACCACTGTGACGATCGAAAAAAGAGGTGATTTTCGGAAAATTTGTTTAACAGGAAAAATAAAGCGCGAATTTAGGGATCGGATTTTTTTTTTTATTTTATATAAAGGGTAACATTAGAGATTTTACCCTAAATTTTTATAAAAAAATATTTCAATTATCATACAAAGTTATTAACAATCTCGTAGAGTACTGGGTATACCTCCTCCATGGTCGGTTCGATAACCTCAAAACGGATCATCTGAAAATAAAAACCAAAAGTGTTTTTTAATCAATAAGGATGTAGTTATCATCCCACGTAACGGAATTTGAAAGCTTTTAATCTAAAGATTTTTAGCCGGGATTAAAACAAAAAAACAATAAAAATAGCGTAGAGAAAAATTTTTCAAACGCAGTCGCGCCATTTTTAAATTAAAATTTTCAAAATTCCGTACGTGCGGACGGTAACTACATCC
>NW_025401734.1:0-3195 GCF_020080835.1 Cotesia glomerata
TTCAATTATCTTCTTTATTTCAATTCAATTTTTCATTTTCTCAATTATCTTCTTTATTTCAATTCATCCTTTTTCATTTTCAATTATCTTCTTTATTTCAATTCACTTTTTCATTTTTCAATATATCTTCTTTTTTCAATTCACTTTTCAATTCTCTTTAATAATTCTTACCACTTTTTATACCCGGGTATATTTCCTAGAGTTCTCGGAAGTTTCTTCCGATTTCTGGGTAAGTACTCACCACTAAATTTTCCGCACAATTCACTTCCACGCAATTCACTTAGCTGGGCGACAACCATCGTTGGGCGCCAATTTTCTGTTACGTGTGAGCCTACACCTGGTTATTTACCTGTCACGTAAACAGACCTCCGGACTAGCTCAGCGTCTCACTGAAAAATATTTAGATGTTGATAAAAGGGTGGGTCGCTCAGTGAATGAAGAATACTCGTGAATTACGGTATTAATTGTTTATTGGGCGTTCCCAAAGCATAAGAGTTGCCCGATATAGCCCTGAGAGTCTCTTTCACAAACTAATTCTAGTTATGAAAGCAAATCTAATCCAGTACAATAATCCATTTGATGCAATACTTTTGATTCTATAACTGAGAGAGAGATGGGACAGCAACGAGAATGAGAGTCTTAGGAAACAATTAATCACGATGCAAGACAACTCGGACTCGACATAGATTCGGACAGACTAAACGACTGACTGACTACAAGAGGCCGCTCCTCCTGAAGGTCCCAGGTTTGTGTAACCTCGGTCGCGGATGCCGCCAAACACCTGTATCACTGCGCGGAACTTGTATTATTCCGCGGTTGAACTCAGATTATTCCGCCCTGAGGAACTAGGTGGTTATTGTCAAGTTCCCTAGTCAGCAGAAAATGGTATCAAGGCGCCGAAAGCGGTTCCCTGTGCTAGAGTACCTGTTCGCTCGGTTCCCATGAGAAAGCGTCTCCTCAGCAACACGTGCAAGCAGCGATTCTCGGTAACCAGAGTCAGGCTAGAAATACAACGGAAATTCGGTGTCTAATTCAGGTGGGCAAGTTGGCCCATCGATTTATAGAAAATATATATAGAATATCATAATATTGACGGGAGGGTAGGCCCACCCGTCACATATTGTTATTGTTATTGTTATTGTTATTGTTATTGTTATTATTATTATTATTATTATTATTATTATTATTATTATTATTATTATTATTATTATTATTATTATTATTATTATTATTATTATTATTATTATTATTATTATTATTATTATTATTATTATTATTATTATTATTATGTTATTAAATGCTCAGGGGGGTTGTCCCCGGAGTCCGATTCTCCGAGGGCCCAGCCTGAGCTCCATCCATTACTGCTGGACCACTCCGCACAACAAGGCGGTTAGTGATCACAGCAGGCCAAAGTCATTTTCCTAAGTAGACGGAGGGAACCTAGTATGACAGCCTTCTGCATCCTGACCGCCAAGAATTCAGCTTTTGATGAGCAAGCTGGAACTCTGGCAAGTGAGGATACAAAGACTGTTTCATCCCTCCGAGGACGCCAACAATCAGGACGACGAGCTTGACACGGTAACCTGGGTAAAGTTTGCCAATTTCAAACAGGAGATCCTGATATATCTGTCTTTTGTGCTCTTCTTTGGCTGAGATGTTGTATTCAGCCGGGGCCGAGAACTCAATGACATAAATGTCACAAGTAGCCTTGTCGAAGAGCACAATATCAGGTTTGTTGTGATCTATCCGCCGAGTTGTTGCAAACGGCATGTTCCAATAAATTTTGCAACTGTCATTCTCAACAACCTGGGGAATATCTCCTGGCAGATAAGGCAGCACCGGTGTCACGTCAATACCGTAGCGGTGACGAAGATAGTAGTACAGTACTCTCAGGGCAGCATTGTGACGCTGGATGTATGCACCTCTCGCCAGCACAGGACATGCTGACAAAATGTGCATAAGCGTCTCCGGATGTTGTTTACACGCCCTGCAGGTCGTGTCCGGGAGCTGCACCTGGAGCACCTTGCTACGGTACTCTAGAGTGTTAATGACACCATCTTGGCAAGCAAATATGAACCCTTCAGTCTCGGACATCAGGCCAGCTGACTTTAAGAAGGAAAACGTCAGCTGGGTGGACAAGCCATGATCACGCACGTGTTTGAAGAACACGCTGTGCATAGACTTGTCCATCAGTTTGCCTAGGAGTAGTTTTTCCTCGGCATTCCTGATGACGCTCTTGAATTCCTCCTTTCGGAGTTCCATAAGAGCGTTTATTTCTCCAAGACCAAGGGTTCTTGCCGCATATATTGCTGCCTTATATAAGAACGACCCCTTATGCGCATTCTCATGTTTATGAACAATTTGCATAAGAAAGTCATCCTCATCTGCAGTGAAATTGACAACTTCGTGTGTTAAACCCAGGACTAAACGATCGTGAAGCCGCTCCAAGCTCTGCAAACCTCTCCCACCGATCGACCGGGAGAGGTATAATCTGGCGACTGATGAATTGGGGTGCATGCTCCGGTTCATGTTGATAGTCTTACGGGTTCTGATGTCGAGATCTCGCAGATCCTTTCGGGCCCATTTTAAGACACCGAAAGAGTATAGTAAGACTGGGACAGCGAGCGTGTTAGTAGCGGAGACTTTATTTTTGCCGGAAAGTTCGGAGGACCAAATTTTCCGGAGTCTCCTAACATACTCGCTACGGAGAGTTGCTTGGACTTCGGAGACCGCATGCATGCGGTGCTCTTCCATTCCTAGATATCTATACAACTCTCCGGCGTCTAATTGTCTTAAAACGCTCCCATCTACCAACTCGACATCATCACCCGTAACAGAGCACTTACCCCTCGCCAGATGTACGACCGCACACTTGTCCAACCCAAAAGACATTCCGGCATCCCGCGTGTACTCTGCTACGATGTTTAGGGCTGCCTGTAGATGATCTTCATTAGCACTATATAGCTTCAGATCATCTATGTAAAGCAGATGGGTGATCGAGTATTTTCGATCACCCGGAGGCCCCACAGAGTACCTTAATGGGTTTTACGGGAGAGAGCAACAGATATATAGGTAAGCAGCAGTGAGATGCAAAACAGCAGAGGGCTCAAGCGAATCGTTCCTTGGAAGACCCCCTCGTTTGTACTCTTACAACTTCCGGTTATACGTGCAATGCGTTTCCATTTCCTCAATGTA
>NW_025401735.1:0-3195 GCF_020080835.1 Cotesia glomerata
TTCAATTTCTGCGGGAAAAATACAAACTTTGAATTGAAAATTTTTTAATAACAAATAATGTTAAAATTTTTTTTTAATATAAAATCCCGAGAATTAGTTATTAAATAACTTCCCATATGTATTTTTCTAAATATATTTCATCTTTTAATTCAATTGCATTTATTACTTCAAATTCAATACTTAAAAGAGCTAGAATTGTTTGATTTTGCTTTCTTCGAAAAGTCAGCTGATCAAGATCTGATTAATTCTTGTTCGAGTTAAAATGTACCAGATACTACAAATGTCTTGATGATTATTTGCCTGTAGGTGGCACTAGTTGTTAATTAAGCAAAGCTTTGAAACGATGATATTTCCTTACAAAATACGAATATTATTTTATAAGTTTACGAATTGTGCGATATTTACTAACAACATTATGATATTGACTCCTAAATAATAATTATAATAACGACAATATTATACAATGCACAATAAGTGATGATACCAAAATATTTATAAATGGTAAAAATAAATTGGAATACGATTTATTATTATTATTATCATTTATATTGTTTTTAAATTATTAAGTATTAAAGTATTAAATTTAGATTTACAACTATCACAACTACAAAAATGTAAAAATTTTTTAAAATATATAAAATTAAAAGCTTACAACTGATCATTTAGTTTATCAATCTGAGCTATAGAATGTTCGCGGCTTATTCATATAAAATTTTATCAATGCAGCTAGATATTGTACGAAAAGTGATACTTTAAATGATTTATATTGAAACTCTATAAACATTCAATTTCCAAGTGGGAAAAATACAAACTTTGAATTAAAAATTTTTTAAAACAAAAAGTCTTAAATATTTTTTTTAATATAAAATCCCAAGCATTAATTATTAAATAACTTTCGATCTGTATTTTTCTAAATATATTTTCTTCTCATTCAGTTGCATTTATTAACTAGAGTCAATATTTAAGGGCCAGTTTTTCAATCCAGGATAAAATTTTATCTAATGATGAAAATATGTCTATATATTTCATATATATAAATATACTGGCAATAATAATTTCATCCTGGATAAAATTTTATCTTGATTTGAAAAACTGGCCCTAAAAGAGCTAGAATTGTTTGATTTTGCTTTCTTCGGAAGCTTAAGTCAGCTGATCAAGATCTGAGTAATTCTGTTCGAGCAATGTACAGATACTACAACGTCTTGATGATTGTTGCCTGTAGGTGGCACTACTTGTTAATTGAGCGAAGTTTGAAACGATGATATTCCTTACATAATACGAATATTGTTTATAAGTTTACGAATTGTGATCTTTACTAACATCAATATGATAATGACACTAAATAATAAAAAAAATAATAATAATAAAGATGATATTGAAAATAATTTTACACGGAAAAAAGTAAACTGTAAAATTCACTCAGATTCCGGTTACTTTTTACAGTTTCAAACTTTACAGCGGACATCGGGGTAGCAAAAAATGTAAATATTACAAATCTCAATGTAGAAAGTATAAAAAGCCACAATGTATAATTGAAGATCCAAAATAAGTGATTAGTAGCGGTCACTATTGTAAATAAAAACTCTCTCATGTTGGAAAATTACAGTTTCAAACAGTAAAAATTGCCGTTTCAATGTGTAGTCTATTCTATCGTACCCAGTAAATTGTGACTATGACTATAGTGAATAACAACAGTGGGGTTCATAAATTTTACAGTTTCAAGCAGTAAAAATCGCCATTTTAATATGTATTTTATAATATCACGCCAAGTAATTTTTAACAATAATAATAGTAAATAACAACTCTGACTATTTAAATTTTATAGTTTTAAATATTATTTTCGGATATAATTTATTAAATTTGTTGTCGGGATTAACAAAAATTAACAATAAAAAAAAACAATTGATAAAAATTTTTTTTTTTTATTTTGTCTTTTTCTTGTTTTTGTTTTTTTTTTAATTCATATTTTTTTACATTTTTATTTTCGGAGTTTTTTAGAGGAGCTGGAGGAGGGGGGATAAGGTTTCAATCACATGCGCATTCATTCATTGTGAAGAAGTTTTACGCTTGCCTTAAAAATAAATTCAGAATAATATTGCCCTAACCGAGTTTCGAATAGTAACCCTAACGCACGCGAGACTATCACCTAACCGCAACGCTATACGAACGTTGGAGGAACACTTTTGTCAGGAGTTTTATTAACCATGTATTTCTGGCTATCTTGGCAGTGTTAGTGTCTCGTGCCGAGTATACGTTGAAAATATGAAATATCTTCGTTTATATTTAAAAACTATTTACTGACAATAATTATATAAAAATTAATCAATTAATAATAACTATACTCATAATATTAATTATAATAAAAACAATACCAATAATTTAGTTTTGGAACTTGAATAAAAAATAAAACAAAGAGACTATTCTTAACACAGAAGGATTATTTCATTCGTGCGGTGATATTGATTAATAAAATTATTATGCGATGATGATTGTAATTTTTCTGTAACTTGGAATACCTCAACAAAATATTATTAATAGTAATAATGATGACAACAATAATAATAATAATAATAATAATAATAGTAATAATAATAATAATAATAATAATAATAATAATAATAATAATAATAATAATAATAATAATAATAATAATAATAAATAATAATAATAATAATAATAATAATAATAATAATAATAATAATAATAATAATAATAATAATAATAATAATAATAATAATAATAATAAATAAATAATAATAATAATAATAATAATAATAAATAATAATAATAATAATAATAATAATAATAATAATAATAATAATAATAATAATAATAATAATAATAATAATAATAATAATAATAATAATAATAATAATAATAATAATAATAATAATAAATAATAATAATAATAATAATAATAATAATAATAATAATAATAATAAATAATAATAATAATAATAATAATAATAATAATAATAATAATAATAATAATAATAATAATAATAATAATAATAATAATAATAATAATAATAATAATAATAATAATAATAATAATAATAATAATAATAATAATAATAATAATAATAATAATAATAAATAATAATAATAATAATAATAATAATAATAATAATAATAATAATAATAATAATAATAATAATAATAATAATAATAATAATAATAATAATAATAATAATA
>NW_025401736.1:0-3193 GCF_020080835.1 Cotesia glomerata
CCCCCTCCTGGAAAAAAACACACACACACACACATACACACACACACACACACACACACACACACACACACACACACACACACACCCATACCTACATACAGACATATAGACACCATCGCGGGAATAGTCAGGGAAGCTTCCTAGGACCTCAAAACGTTAAGATCTAATAAAAACTTGATTTTTGAAAAACGGGGTGAAAACAAAAACTTCCCGATTTTTTAAATTTTTCAATTTTCTTAGCGGGAAATTAAAAATTTTTCAAATGTGGTTTTTTTGAAATAACTTTCAAACTGCTTTATTGATCGATTCCAAAAACAAATCAGCTCTTAACATCAAAAGGCCACGTCGATTGCCGCCAGTCCGGTCAAAATCGGTTGACGAAAGAAAACCGAAAAAAGTGTTTTTTCGGAATCACTCCAAAATTCCTCGTTTGATCAATTCATACTTAAAAATTCTCCACGAGGCTTCAAAAACTGCGTTGAATGCTGCCAACCGCGTGAAAATCGGTTCATTCATTCAAAAGTTATTGTGGTTTGAAAATTCGAAAAATTGTGTTTTATTAAACTGCTATTACAGTTTGGAGCTCGGAGAGCCCAAAATAATACAAAACTTATATTTTTGAGCTCGAAGAGCTCAAAAACGTAATGTATAATTTTGAGCGCTTAAGTACAAAATGAACGGGAAGTTGCAGGGATGGCCTTCAGGGTCAACCGTTGTTCTCATTTTTTTCTCATTCTTTTAATACAATCAAATTAATATTTTCTAAAAAAAATTGAAAATAGATTCATTCATATAGGATTGAAAATAAAACGTTCTGCCAAAATTTGAAAGTAATAGGTAAAGTATCGAAATGTTGGAATTAAGGTTGTTTGGGCACTAATGCACTTGTAAAGATCAAAAGCTAATTTTTTTATATTACAAACATCGCTTTAACCGCCATTCATACAGTCTAAATTAATCTTTGGATAATAGATCTCGTTATGAAGGGTTATCATTTAATAAATTATTAAAAAATTGAAATTTAACATGTAACCTGTCTTTCGCTAACATGAAGAGATTTTATGGTTTTCTACACGTGAGAAGGCAACATATAGCTGTCCATGGGAGAAACATGTGTTTTCCAAATCCAAACCGCAAATAGACAGTGTTTGGCCTTGAGATTTAAGCCATATACCGGATATCTGTGGAACTTAGATGCTAAACCGCCATCTATTAGGATTTTATAGAACTAACCGATAAATACACACTAAAGTCGTAAAATAAACATTTAAGTTGTAATAACAATTATTGAGATCAATAATTGAGATAAAAACTACCCTATTTCCCAAGTTGGATTAAACTGCACACGGTGTGCAAATTTAATTTAAAATCGGTTAAGTAGTTTAGGAGTCGATCGCGGACAAACAACGTGACACGTGATTTATATATATTGAGAAGATATATAAATATTTTTTCTCGGGAATACACACACACACGCGCGCGCGCACAGAGCCACTCTTGGGATAATGAGTTTGGACTTATTAAATTCAGTGGAACTGACGATACGGCTATTTTTCACAAAGATGCAGCCATCTAAAAAAATTTTTTTTTGATCCCTTAATTTTTTCCACTAGTGGATTTTTATATGTTATGATCTAACAAGAGTTTATGGATGAAAATAGTTCGAAAAATTTATAAATCTATTCAAATAAAAATAAAGAAACATTAAATCGTATCTGAAGGTTTAAAATTTTTTCCAGAATTTTGTACATTTTTATCACCATTAACCCTTCGTTGGTCGCGCTTTTTTTAGTTTCTCGCTCACAGTATAGCGAGTCTCTATTGGTTGAGTAGTTTTTAGGCGGCGATTCGCTCATAGCGCGACCAACGAAGGGTCAAACGTGACAGTCGAGATACGGAGAATAACATATTTAACTCTTACTTGTTTTTTTGAATGAACAAAATACTTAGTATTGTATGCAATACATTAATAAATTATTAATTATACAGCATATGAGTTTATCTTCAGTCTGGAAGAAAAAATTTATAGAGCTAAAAAACTGTAGAAGTTTAGATTCATAATATATCAAGAAGGTTCCTGCGGCTAAAAAAATGTATATATAAATTGTGTATACTTATATATAATCATATATCATTTATTTTTTTTCACCTCCCGCTAAGAAAATCTAAGATTTTAAAAAATCGGAAAGTTATTGGGTTTACCTCGTTCTGCAAAAATCGAGTTTTCATCAGATCTTGACGTTTGAAGGTCACAGGATGCATCCCTGACTATCCCCGCGAGGGCGTCACTATATCTGTGTGTGTGTGTGTTTTTTTTTTCTTTAGGGGGGGGGGAATCCTTTTTGCGGATTCCAGGCATAGCTGTTTGGCCTGGATATGTGACGACTCGACGCAGCGTCATACTAAAACTCGACGCTAACGCCCCTACTCACTAAACCCTAAACCCCTTTTCTTCTTTCTTCTAATCCCTCATGGAAACCGCCGTTAGGCATTACATCATGAGAGGAGGAACCAGCTACTGCTCTTCCTTCTGGTGGCTAAGGTGTTAACTTCCTTCCTTCTATCTTCTGATATTTGCTCTTCTTCTTTCGGTGGAACGCAAGTCTTTGAGGACTTCTGTTGCAAACGTATTGGTAGCGTTCCAGGCAGCTTCTGATAACATTGCTTCCACTAGTGAATCTGGTTGCATTCTCTGGTTCAGGATCCTCTCCAACTCTTTACGCTATGGACATAAAAAAAAGACGTGCTCCGCATCTTCAGCAACTCCTGGGCAGGACGGGCACTCCGAAGAGTCATCGTGCTAAAAGCTGTGTAGATACTCTCGAAAACACCCGTGTCCCGACAACATCCTCGTAAGATAGTAATTGACCTTGCCGTGATTCCGGTTAAGCCAAATGTCGATCCGAGGTATGAGGCGGTGCGTCCATCTACTCTTCTCTACAGCATCCCTTTGTAGTTGCCATCGGCCTATGCTGTTCTGCCGTTCTTCAATTCTAAGTTCTCCAGGGCTCAGTGCAGTTGACTTTTTTCGTTGGTAAAGAGCTCGTCTTTCCTCTGCTAGAACTCTAAGAGGTAGGGTTCCGGCAGTGACGCACACTGCTTCTTCTGATATAGTGCGGAAGGCACTAGCTACTCGTAGGGCACTCAGTCGATATACTGGTCCAGCTTTTCTCCACGATCCGCATATGCTACA
>NW_025401737.1:0-3193 GCF_020080835.1 Cotesia glomerata
TAATATGTATCTAGTATATACTATTTTGTTAAAATGACCTAGAGTAATCTCTATCATCAAACTAGGAACGATATGTGGATATCTTTTGTTATGTTGATATGTTGGTATGACCACAAAACGAGATGTGATGGTCACTTGCATTACCGGTACAGTATGAAGTTATACTGTAGTTTCTATGGCTAATGCTGGTGATTTTCCTAGTAACCGATTACAAGGCCGTGCTCAGGAAAAACTTTTAAATGGGCGTATGAGACATGAACGCATTTATGAAGTGCCATGACGAAAATAAACTCTTTTAGTTTTAATCATTCTACGTTGTTTTTTATTTATTTATTTATTTTTTTCCTCATCTTTTTCACCTTTTCACTGCTATTTTATTTTATTATTATTATTTTTCTCTCTTCCCGCTTTTCTATTAATCTTTGCTCACGTATATCTATATGCTACGGTGCTTTTATTTTATAACATAATCAAGATACAAAACCGGGTGCTGATAACTCGAGACTGCCTATTTTTCTTGCTATAAAGTACTAATGCTTTGCTTTACTTTATTTTATAAAAGCCTTTATGGGTTTTGTTCTCTATTTTTACTTTTATCAAAACTTTAATTATTATTTATTTCCCTCATAAATTATTGCTATTTTATCAATAAATATAATAATAATAATAATAATAACACCATTTACAAAAAAATAAATTAATGTTATAATATATAATAAGTCTGTACATGATGTTAGGACAATAATATAATAAGATATAAAAACAACTATATATCAATGTTATCCTTTAGGGATAATAATAATTAATAATAATAATAATAAATAGTATTATAACGAAAAAATAAACTGGCTCATTTTATCATGTTATATACAGTTGAGAGCAAAAGAAAAAAAATGAAAAAAATAATATATATGGTTTGTCACTTGTAGTTTTTTCCCCTTGGTATCTCAAAATAAATTTTGGCATTACCACGAGGAATAGAAATCAATAAACTTGTCGTAGTGGTGGTTATCCTTCTGTCACGCAATGGAAACTGAGCTCCTCTTTAAAAGTAATAACTGATACCAGTAGAATTAAAAGTATCGATCAAAGAGTTATTGAGTGTTTTATTTAGGTGATACTGCAGGTTGTACCGTGGGTTGGTCGTGGCGAGCTTGAGCAGATCCAAAGGTATTACTACTTTCTGTGAGTAACCATTATTATTGTATTGATTTCCCTTGGGAGCCAAATTGATAGTTATTGTTGAATGCTCGCTTGTTGATTACCAGGATTTAGCCAGTCGTAACCTAAATTTTTATCATTTTTATTATTTTAAATAATTTATAGTTACATTTAATAATTACCTCCTTTGATAGTTATTTTTGACTATTGTAATTATTATTGTATCCAGGATTATTAAAAAATTAGTTGTTTTGTTATTATTGGCCAGCCGAGGGTTATTGTTGTTGTTGTTGCTGCTGTTGTTAATATTATTATTGTTTATTATTGTTATAACCAGTATTGTATTGATCTGGATAAGTAGCTTCACACCCGTATCTAACATCCGCATGGAATCCAGTTCGCCAATCAGCCGTATACGTGACTATCTGAGTTCTTCCCAACGGAAGTTTGTACCCGATACTCTCCACGCACTGCTTTCACCGTCACTGGTCTCTTTGAGTCGTCCAAAATCATGGTCCCCTGTATGCTGAATGCTTTAACTGCATATCCAAATTCGTATGATTTTGGCTAAAATATTTATTATCATTTATATAGTCAAATACATAGACAAATACTTGAATATATAAATAATTCATCGAAGCGTTTAAGTGATTAATTAGTGAATGAAACACAAGGGGTGTATGAAGCAAATTATTGTTTTCAGTGATCGAGTTAGAGGTTTATTGGTCAGCATATGCAACTTATATATATTCCCTATATACCTGACTGTCCGATGTAATCCTGATGGTCATAAATCGTGATGAAGTATTGCCAGAAATCAAGGAGATGATTGTCCCAGTGGAGCGCCGTAGCTATTGTATTATGCCTCACCTGAGATTGGTGATTGCTTGGTTACAAAGGGAAATTTCCAGGAACACCGGTGCTGGTTACTCAATGGTGGTTCTCGGCCTCACAGTAAAGCATATCCCCTAGATTCTGCCTTTCATACCAATGTCAACGTCACCGTCACCATTATCTATTACTACAGAGTAAACATTATTTTCACTTGATTATTCTCAATAAATATAGAGAACAACATTTTATATTTTAGCTCATCTTTTATACACCAAAATTTACGTTCTGATAAACTGATAAACTTACAGCTTTATTCAAATTTACTACCCCCAATAATTAATTTCTGGTATGTTCAGTCTCAATAATAATGTAATAATAATAATTTTTCCGTTAAAATTAATACAAAAGTAACTCTTTGTGTCTATGCTCAAATAATTTAAAATACGTTGGAATTCAGATTAAATCATTTCATTACACTTTTTACGAAAATTCTTTTCAATATCAAATTTAAAAATTGATTGTTTTATCTTGGCCACATATTTTACTCTAAATTCGGAGATCTAAAGTAAATAATTATATTAATTAAAAATTTGTTTACTCATCACCACCGTGAGAAATAATCCTCAAAAATAAATTTTAACTTTCTTTAATAACTTATATATATATGACCAAAGCCGTAATATCACCATTATAATAAGCTCCACGAGATTTTTAGCTTACATGTTTTTAAACTCATGCTTCACATAAATCCTATTAATAATAATTCCGAATAAAAAGTATAATGTAATGAGATTGAGGAGAGAAATAAAATAATAATCAATATAAAAATAAGAATGTAATGGTCCTAAATTCACTGAGCCAATCTTAATTTCACATATTCCGCGCTAGAAAGAAAAAAAACAAAGAAAAAAATAGTATCAATAATAGTATCACCACTTGAAATAATAATATTACCGAGGGAATTTAAAATATCGATAAAGTAATTATATATAAAATAAAAAATATATAGATCATAATATAAAAATATAAAAAGAAGTATAATAAAAATCAAAGCGACTCCGGTGATTTACCTGTCGCACCACAGTGTTCACTATTTTTGATGCACATATCAGCACCGGATCAAAGTTGAATTGTGGAGATTTGTGAGATCTCAACGGGGCTTTTATACAAGCGGCTTAATCTTGCACTGTAACTCGCT
>NW_025401738.1:0-3188 GCF_020080835.1 Cotesia glomerata
TGGCCATTTCTACTCTCACTATTATTATGTAACATAACTCTAATTCTGAATTATTATTATGTACATAATTTTAATTTTGAATTCTCGCTTATGTACATACTTAATTATAATACTTTTATTATGTGTAAGCCATGTGTGTACTTAATTATAACATTTTTATTATGTACAAAATATACCCAATTCCGAATTTATATTATGTGGATAATTTTAATTCTTATTTATATTAAATTTTCGACAAAAGAAATTAAAACAGGTATACATCATTACTCCAAAAATATAAATTCACAGGAGCCAATTTAATTTATGTCACTACATAAAAATTTGTTAGTTAAAATTATGTCCCCTCACATAATTATTAAACTCTTATTTTTAATTATCACATTCATGTAATAAAAATATTCTTTTTGGTCATCAGCTCAACTCAGAATTTTAATTCGTTGATATATTATTATATCCCTACATAATAATTATTATTCTTAAAAATTTAAGTATGAACATAAAATTAATCTATTATATTTTGATTATGTTTTAACATAAAATATGTATTTTTTCTTTTTAGTTATTAATTTTAAGATCATTTTTTCTCTTCTATTAAATAGTGTAAAACGGCAAAAGTTGCCATATTGAATGGTCTTTTTTTTTTTTTTTTTTTTTTTTATTTTATAGTTTTTGTAAAGGAAAAAATTGTTTTTCTAATAGTCTTGTGAAATGTGGGCTTCAAGCCATGATTTTTACAGTGAAACTGTTTTTGTTCTGGATTTAACTTTCTACACGAATATGCTCTAAAATTAGGGGAATTTTTCCCCGAGTTTTACTTGAAAACACAAAAAAATTTAATTACTTGTTATATGGAAAAACGGAAAATCGTTAATTGTCTTCTGTAACCTCGGAGATTTAAACGAAAAAGAAAGTTACTAAAAGCCAAACAATATAACTTGAGATAATCTTTCAAAAAACAATAATTAATAAATTTCATCAAAATTCTAGGCATAGTCCAGCTTCTAGTGTTTACGTCATCAAGGGCAATCAAGCAATATTGTTTCACCAGCGAATTCCCAGTAATACGGGAACCGTTAGAAACTCTTCTGCACCATCAGAGCCTCTCACGAGGAATAACCAGATACTTAAGCAAATATACAATACTTCTTTTTACATGGTTACTCATACTATTGTTGTCAAGGATCTTCCACAATATCTTCGTCATTTTTACTTGCTTGTAAATTATGGCCACACAGACAGTTCTCCTGACATCAAGCAATCTTTTACTATATTTTCAAATTTTAATTATAATAATAATCACGAGGAAGTATAATAACATCTATTATGGTTCAATAATTTTAGTTCCTTATCAAGTAATTCAGTAAAATAATGAACAAAACAAAAATAATTCAAAAACAATAGTAACATTAAGTTTAGTTTTTTATATTATACAAACACAATTGTGTGACTTAAGCGTAAAGTTATAATTATTGTTTTCATGCATTCATAATATAAAAGTTAATTATTTATTTTTGTCGATTTTACTGTTAATGTAACATGCTAATGACACTATTCATAAGAATTTATAATGTACAATTTTTGTTTATATTAATAATATACATTTTTCTCACCAAAATGACTATGGTTATTTTTAAGTGTATTATCAGATCATACATACTGATTTTTTCCCAGGCAGCTTAAATATTTTATTGATCACAAACCACCCCCGACTTTTAATTTATCGTTATTTATTTTAGTTTTGTTGGTGATGCGTTACAACACACAATATATAAAAAAATTAGCACGGAGATCCTAGTGAACTGTAAGGTGCAGCAGAAGTAACCACAGAAACCGCGAAGCCAAGGATTCTGTTCTGATCCTAAGTATCTGCAAAGGACAACAATGTTTTTAAATGTAAATTCAATTAGCAAAAAAATCAATCACTAAGATTCTACTCAAATGTGAGGCCTGTATATAGAATGAGAGTACTAAAATTTAATTTTATCAAAATTGAGCTGTATTTTTTATGTATGTAATGCTACTTTCTATAAACACTTTATTATAATATTTAAACAACTTTACAATCCATTAGTGTTTATATTTCCGGCAGAACTCGAGAAGATTGAGTGCATCACTAATATCGATCTATTTAAATTAATTGGGATCTTGTTTACTTGATCACATTCTGTCGGTATCATTGTTATTGCTTCACCCATTTTGATTGCTTGACCAACTTTTGCAGAAAAGCAAATATTTTTAGACTTCAAACAAAAGCACTATTGTAGAACCTAATCTGAATTCCCCAAATATTTCCTGCTTTAGCAATTTGTGTAGAAATAAAATGAAAATCTTGCCCATTATCTTCTTTCTTCCACTTGAGGCTGATGATGGTGAAAGAGGTACTATCACCAGGGGTATACTCTTATGGGAACCTACCATTAGTGGCGCCGACTGCTGGCATAAGCCATAAAGCCTTCTTTCCAATCACCTATGTAAATAACTCGCTCGTGATTTCCAATAAATGTGGAAACCAATTGACTACTCTTGGGTTTACGCTTGGCAATTTACCTGAAAAATAAGAAAACATATTTTTATTGGTGTAAACGCAGTAAAAATAGTTAAATTTAATTTCCATATAATTATATATAAACCACGGTAAATCAAAGTCATAATATATGTGATATCCCAAAATAAACAAATTAGCTATAATTTCAAAAGCAGAGATAAATGGCATCATTCAAAGTTCGAATTGGTAGTAAATTTAAAAAACTTTTCAATGTATTTCTTTTTGCAAAACTATCAAAATAATGAATTTACAATCAATTACAATCGCGTTCATTAATTTAGGGTCAGTTTCTATGTTTGGGGTAATTACCAACCTAAAATTTGGAAATTTCTAACCACTAAAATTTGAAAATCATAAGTTGCCATTTGTAAAGTAAGCTAAATGTAAAAACATTTCTTAAATGTTAGAAACGTAAATAATGTCTAAAATAAGTTGAATGTATCGTAAAATATGAGAAATGAAAAAAAAACGTTACTCAAGAATAAAGAAATTCACAAATAAATTTATTCGTGAAATCAGCAAAAAAAAATTAGGAAAACGGTTGACCCTGAAGGCCATCCCTGCAACTTCCCGCTAATTCCATACTTAGGCGCTTAAAATTGCACCAATGACGTTTTTGAGCTCTTCGAGCTTAAAAATACAA
>NW_025401739.1:0-3187 GCF_020080835.1 Cotesia glomerata
AGGCACAGGCCAAATGGCAATTTCAATTACATAGTAAATACAGCTTGGATTTTTTTTACAAGAAAGCAATTTTCTGTGAAGTACCATAATATAATATAATATAATATAATATAATATTGCACTATAATTAATTCAACTTATTGATATATATAAACAAAGGTAATAATAAAAAATCATACAATTAAACTTGAACTTAAAAGTATAATAACAGCATAATTTTAAAAAATATAGGATTTTAATGTCTGTCAGATACAGATGATAACTCCAGCATAACTTTGCAATTTTACGAATAGCAATTTCTTCATCCTTACTTTTTTAATCTTTACGATTTTCAATGAGATTAATTTAAATTTGTTATTTATTAGAATTTGTTTACATTATCAAGATTTAATAAATGAATTAAATAATTCTTTTTTGAAGACTTGTAAGCTACTCGAGGATCTCTTACAATTTTGCGTGGCAGTTCTTCCCAAAGCTTTATTACAGTTACCAAAAAGATTTCTCCAAGTAGCTTGGTAGTAAAAGAGGTAGATTGAAGAAGGTGTGCTTTTTTGCAGCCAATCGATTTGAACGTCGAACATCAGCTTCCCTCAACGAATAAATCGCGCAAGTACTCCGGTTTTCCGTCTCGAAGGTAATTTACGGTATAAGTAGCAAAATCGCATAATACAATCTACGGATATTGGATTGGCAAAGTCCACCTTAGCTCTTTGCGGTGAGGACTAATATGCTGTCACTTTTTTGCACGATATTGGAAATAAATCTGATGGAAGAATTTACTGCTCGCTGAAGTTTTAGATCATTTTCAGCAGTAGAGTCAATGAGCACAATAGAGCAGTAATCAATGAGTGGTAGGATGGTAGCAGTAACTAGGAGCTTTCTTATCTCAGTAGAATAGATGTTTTTCCGGACCTTGAGACTATGGAGTGCCAAATTTACTTTCTGGTTGTCTGTAAAATGTGGCTATTCCAGGATAAGTTTTGATCAATAATAAGTCCCAAACATTTTGTAGAATTCTACGTAGGGGACAGTCAGTATTATCAACTTGTAACAGGAGGGACCTCCAGTGACCGAAGTTGTTTCAACTTGCCATTTGATCTCAAGATCATCGCTGTAGTCTTAGTCAAGTTAATCATTAAGCCGTGAGACCGAGCCCAGTCTGCAATTGCTTGTGAGTCAGCAGTAACTTGCTGAACTGCGTCATGAAGCTGGTAAGCAAGACAATGATGGTAGATGTACAAATATTTCCAACAATCGATATTAAAACCTTAGTAGATTATGGGATTCTAAAGTATTTTGCATGGAGTGCCAATTACAACATTAGAATCTGATAGGTTACAATAAAAACTTTCATTGTGTTACTGCACTGAAAAAAAAAAATTCTTGACTGCTATAGGAACTCTATAGTAGTTAGTTAGTTGTAAAAAGTTCCAGTAGATTAACGTTTTCTTATGGTAACAATACCGTTTGGCTCCTGCAACTCTACATCGTTGAGTTCTGAGAGCTAAACGTTATTTACCTTTCACAACTCTACAGGATCGTTCTGAGACTATAACAAATTTTTGGAAGTCTGCTTAATAATTTTTTTTTACGATTTAGCATTGATAATTTAATAAATAAATGCGGCAGAACGAATTGAGTATTGCCAACAATAATTGTATATGACAAACAAGAATAGTATTATAATAAAAATAAAATAATAATAGAACTTATATTACGAATAAAAAATATGGTCGTCACAAAATTATCCTATTTTCTTGATTATATGTAATGTCCGCTGTTACTCCGCCCAGCTTTCGCGTGAGTGCACAATATACGCCAGGCGCGGAAAAATATTACTTTTGTTATCTAACTACGTAAGTAGTTATATCATAAATGAATACCTTAAGAAATTTACACACTCAGATAATAAATTAGGGTTATTATAAATTTATATGAGTTAAAAATAATGATTGACACAGCTTTCCACATCACCATGGAGGTACTGTGTCATGCGATGCGTCCTCGTTATTTTACAGTTATGGGATCCCCAGTATTCATTAATTATGGATAGATGTGATATGAATGTCAGGGTTTGAAATATGTTCTTCATATTCAATTTTATAAAAAAATATAGATTAAATATGAAAAATTCAAACTCAGGCTATCATGTTCAATGTCTATGAAAATTAATTTAGCAGATGTTTAATAATTTTAATAGCTTTTTAACAAATAAGCTCATGGCAAAAAAAATTATTAAAAAAAATTAACATCTATAAATTTTAACAAATTAAAAATGCAGTTTTTTAAAAATAACTTTTTGGAATAAATTTAGCGGATAACGGCTAGTTATTTATAAATCTAAAACCTATTTCAGAAATATTTATTAATTAATTATATTCTCAAAAGTATAAAATTAAATACTTAAAATTTCTCTTTATACACGACGTTTTTGGTTTTTCCAATTGGCTGAAGAATGACCAAGTTGTCAGGTGAACTTACTCTTGAGCATGCCACGTAAAGTTGACCATGAGAGAAACAAATCATTTCTTAAATCAATTCCTGCTTCATCTTCAAACTCTCTGCCCTTGTGCTTTATTAATTGTCATAGCATAACAAACTTTAACAGGAAATTGCAGACGTTTGAATTCAAAGTGATAGTCTGATGGAATTAACGGAATTCTTGGAATGAATACAGTTTCTCCTTGATATTTTCCGGTGATAATTGTGGCCTCAATAACATTTTTGTGTAAGATCTTGACTTGGAGCCTAGTTCCATTACATAATTTTGGAGGGTTTAAATTTCTGAGCAACATTATTGGGGTGCCAATCTTGAGATGAAGAACATGAGGAGGTATTCCTGGTGGATTAAGAGTATGTAAGAACTCTACAGGGTAGTGAACAACGTCTTCGTCCTCCATTACTGTGTCTACCGACTCATATCTTACTTGCTCAGTTGGCAGTTGCTCCAGTAAAAAGTTATTAATAGAATTAGCTTGTTCATTAGTTGGAGTGAGAATAGCTCTCTCTTTTAACCATGAACTGCAATTTTCTCCAGCCTTGTCAATATTCGGGTATATTTTTTCAGTCAAGGTGATTAAATCTGGGACAATATCACAACGAATGCAAGAAACATTTATTTTTCCGTCTTCTTCTGGGATCTTACCGTCACCTATGTCAATGAGTACTTTCGAAAACTCCTCAGCTT
>NW_025401740.1:0-3185 GCF_020080835.1 Cotesia glomerata
CATGGCAAAACAATAAAGGAACTTTTGGTTTCTACTTCTGTGGTACGGCTACTCCCGGAACTCTATCTCCGATATTTATAATTTTAATTTAACGCTGAAAATAGGTCTGCGCGCGACATTTTTAGGTTGCGCGCGCGGCGTCAAATCGAGTACGGCACATTAATTAATTTATTTAAGGTATTGAATATTTTTTTTTTTAATTTGAAAAAATTATGGTGTGTTCTGAACACTATAAATAACACCGGCACACGAAAAAAAAAAAGTCAGTACTTTTGACGGACCCATATATCTTAATGTATTTCAACCCGCTGAATCCGAAATTGAGGTCAGTTTGACCCGTACACCGTCAAATTTTTCGAGAAAACTTTGAAAAACCGAAAATAATGACGAAAATCGGCAGTTTAGGCGATTTAAAATGATTTAAAAATTTTTTTTGACCTAAACTAAGCATGATTTTTATGAATTTCGACCCGCTTAATACTTATCTGAAGTTTATTTAGACCATAAGTCATTAAAAGTTTAAGTAAATTCCAAAAAACCCTGAAAAATTGCAAAAAAAGCAAAAAATAGCAAAAAAAAAAAGCAAACAATTCCAAATATTGTTTTAAAAAAAATTTAATAAAATTAGATCAATCATGATTCTCATGTATTTCGATCAACCGAATATAAATCTCGAATTTATATGGCTCAGACATCTCTAAAAATCTAAATAAATGGCAAAAAACCACTGAAAATCAAAATAAATCAAGTCCGTTATGATAAAAATCAATTTTTAAATAAAAATAAAATATCTGCCATGACGGCATACAAGCCGTTAACCCAGGGACTCTGCCAGACGGTTCTGTTGCCCGCCGTCACCATGTGGAGGTGCCCTGGTTACAGGGACAAGCATTCAAGCAAGAAATCAGGAATGATTAAAATTTCGATGAAAAGAAGGAGTTCCGAAAATTCATCAGTGTACTGACGAGATGTGAAAGGTTGTATTGATTCATCTAAGATAAGTTTTGAAAGCTTTATTAGCTTATTCATAATGGAAACATATTGGCGCTGATTTACATTTACCAAATCGTAATGGAAATGAAATAAAGTATTCGGAGACATCAATGGAAAGTTTGTGGTGATATAAAAGTTGCAACAGCACTGTTCGACCAACGATCAGGGTTCACAAAATATTCTGTTATTTATGCTTGTGAGATAGTTGAGATCGAACAAAATCGCTATGTTTAACGATGCCAAATAAGAAAAGAAGGAATTTTTGGTCCCCGAACAGAACCTCGAATTTGAACTTTTATTTCAATTACAACTTAGGGTTGCTTGATAAATCTTGAAGTGCACATTTTACATTCTTACTTGGTACACTTTCCTGAAAATCTTTACGATTACAGTGACGAGTAAGGCGGAGGATTCCACCAAGACACCAGTGTAATAAAAACAATGTCAAAAAAATTAGAATTAACTAAAACTTTTTAAGGATTTAGGTCAAAAAATTAAAAATTATATTCCACAGATCGGATAACATGTTAAAAGAATTTTTTATTTTTTGTTTAAGAGTGATTTTTATCATAACGGACTTGATTTATTTTAATTTTCAGTGGTTTTTTGCAATTTATTTGGAATTTTTTAGAGATATCTGAGCCATATAAATTCGAGATTCATATTCGGCGGATCCGAAATACATGAGAATCATGATTGATCTAATTTTTAAAAATTTTTAAACCTAATATCTGGAATTTTTGCTTTTGTGCTATTTTTGCTTTTTGCAATTTTCAGGGTTTTTGGAGTTACTTAAACTTTTAATGGCTTATGGTCTAAATAAACTGCAGATAAGTATTAAGCGTGACGAAGTATATAAAAATCATGCTTAGTTTGGAGTCAAAAGTATGTCGAATAAGGGTCCTATCTATTAACATTGAGTGGCAACCCGCTGCCTCGGATAGCGTAGAGGAGGAGTCTCTGGCTGCCAGCTTACAGAGTTCTGGGTTCGAATCCCAGATAGCACTTTTGAAAAAAGTCGGCTTCTTTTCGATTACTGTACCAGGTATGGCTGAGTGGTCCAACCTTCTATCTCTCTCCCTCCCTAATATTTCTTTTAAAAAAAATTAACTGTGAATTTTTACAATAGTTGAATTGTAAAGTTCTAGAAGCTTACATATTGTATAATTTGCTCTGAAGTATTCGATTTTTTAAGACTCTTGCTAGTCTTATTTGTTGGATAAAATTTACAATAGTAGATCATAAAAATTACTAAATGAGAAGTATAGTCCACCGTTACTATTTTATTTTAGTAAAAGTACAATAGTAAAATAGTAAAACTCCTTCAATTTTCTTTCCGTGTATGGTTTTCCAATTAGTCTTAAGTGTTAAGATTGCTCCTATTAGTACTGCAGTACTTATCTGATAAGAGGTTGAAACTGAACTCAGACGAAGTTATTTGTCCACAAAATTAAAATAAGGAAGCACTATAATATAAAAGAGGCATAAACGAGATTCGTGTTAATCTTACTTGCATGAGAAGAACCTTGTCGAGGTAAATTATTGTACTCTCAATAACGATAAGACGAATGCATAACTCGGATTCACCTGTTGGATTTACTGAACATTATTTCGCACATTAAGTATCTGGCTCGAGTGGTTCGCTATTAAAGACGACCATGTACTGTATTTTATGATCAGTATAAACTCCTATCCAACCTGTTAGAAAATTATTTATTTTTATCCATTGATTTATAATTGATAAATGTTTATTTATCTTTGCGAATTCGGTGTATTCATGTATATTTTTGCAATGATGCAACGGTCGCTTCTTCGTTACCAGAGATAGTATCGGTTATTTTAGTAGCTGCATCCAATCGTCCATGCAAATAGTCTTGTTTTTACGCCGCTGATAATTGAATGTACGTGACGTTAATGCGCTAGCAGGTGTACCCATAATTAGGATATTTGCTCTATTTTATATGCTAATTACCGATTTATTTACTCGATAATTTATAATTTATAATGGTGAAATTAACAATGGGAAATTTTTTTTGTCAGACAAAATATTAAAATTTTTCATGGTTATTTTTAAATAATGTCACCAGTATAAAATAAGATTAATTAAAACAATAATTTGTTGCAAATTTTTCACACAAAACTAGATTTAATTTATTGAAGGTTGCAGAGTAATTTAATGGGGTATTAAATAA
>NW_025401741.1:0-3184 GCF_020080835.1 Cotesia glomerata
TCTTCGATTTTCTTAGCGGGAAGTTAAAAAATAACAATCAAAAGTTAAAGTATAATTGGTTATAATAATAAGTGAATAAATTCTTTATAAATAATATAATTTTTAATCGCTTAATAAAGTTTTCAGTTAATGTTTACATTAAAGATTCCAATTTGTACTTCTGAAAACTAAATCCGAAGGCTTGTTAGCAAATAAGTGAATCATCAATTATAAGTAATGTTCCGGATTTTAAGCTACTTACAACTAAAGTATATTGTGCTAGTCTTTGTTTATATTTTTCTATTCTATCACTATCAATGACGTAAAGTAAAGTGTAATGTACTTGTAAAAGAATTTCCTTATCGGTTGTGAGTACAGTTTGTAATCAAGTATAGTTTCATCATATTTGATCCAGAAGACTAACGATAAGGTCATTTTAATCACTATTCGAATAGATAGCAAGTCGTGGTCAATTTTACCTAATAAATAATTTTTGATTGAAAGCTGCTAGATACTGGACTAATCATTTTACATAATTATTTCTCAAATTTCAATTTCTTTAGCATCTATATGAATTCAAATTGCCAGTGTAGATCGATGAAGTGATTATTGTTCAAAACTCAACGTGAGTCATTTTATTATTTATTAAGGAAGATTTAAGATTATAAATTTTACTATTATTCATTAAAACTTAGTGGTTATTATTTTGAATAAAAAAAAGCATATGATTAAATATTGACCTCAAATACTTCTAAAAATCAGTATTTAAAAAATTTATCAAATATTTTAGCAAGATTTAGGACTGTAATTGAACTAGTATATGTAATTTTGAACCAGTAAATTACAAAATATTAGTTAGTAGATAAATAACTTAAAAAATTGATTACTGAACACGTTAAATTAGTATTCTTCATTGCTTCCAATCAGTATAATAGTAATAATTCATTTATAAGTGTTGCTATTTAAGGCATTAAGAGCAACAAATTTAGAATTTTTTAGATTAGATAGCTTTGTAAATTTATTTAAAAGTGTACAATCATCGATAGAAAGATATGTAATTAAAATTAAACCAATTAACACGGTCCAAAAATTTTATTTCTTGAATTAAGTTGATGTTTTTAATTAGTGTGTATGAATGAGCAAAATACATTTTTCAGGATATACTTGTCAAAAGTTTAAATTGGTGTCGGGAGACTCCAGCTAGTGGATCTCCACTTAAAAATCAAGGAAATTGTCTACAAATTAAGGAGAAGTTGATTTTGTAATTCAAGAGACAACAACTGAATTTAGCGTTCGAAATCATCGATCATCGGCTGTCCTCATTGATCCATCGATATAATTGGTCTCAAAGTTTATAACACAACGATACTCAGATAGTTTATTTATCATTTTTTGATTAAAATACAGTAGATAATCATGTTAGCGTGTGGGCTTTGATGATATTTGGTGTTCGGAATGTTATTAATTCGGGCTGGCAGAATTTGGATGCAATATTTGGCTGACAAAAAGCGTGATTCTTCTTAAATAACGTAATATGAGAGCTTTTTTTTCAAAGAAATCTGCAAATCTTGAGTTTACAAAGAATTATGTGATACATAGTCGAGTAATCTAACACTACTCTCTCAAGTAATAACATGTACTACCTTCAATTAATTCTTAATTTTACGTTAAGTATTGTATACACGAATTTTGTTATTAGTTTTGAAATTGAATAAGTGATTTTGAAATGTATAATATTTTTATGAAAGAAGACACTTTGTAAAAGTACTTTTAGTTAAATATATGGTTCACACATGGAATATTCTTGTAAAAAATTTTATATTAATGCTTCTATAAATATTTAATGTCATAAATTTATAAATGTAAAATAAATAAGTGATTGAAAAATAAAATCAATTTAAAATTTAATTTGTTTTATTATTCGAATTTTAAGGAAAGTATTAAACTATTTTCTCTTTTACAAAAATTCTCAATACTTTATTTTTTACCGAATTGCAATTTAAAAATTATCAATTTTTTCGTCGTCATCGCACCCAATATTTTTAACAGACTACATTACTTGAAAACTTTGTTTAAAATAAGTTTTAATTTATTTATAAAAATTATGAAATTTTTTGAATGTATTTCAACTTCAGTATTATTTCGTTAGAAGCTTTGACAAATATTTTACATTCTGAAAGTAAAAATCTTCTGTTAAAAACTTTTAACATATTTTCTGAAAAATTTTCATTACTAACCCATAAAAATTACCAAAAAATGGATTTTTATAATCTGGTAATAGTTATTTTCGATAACAGTAACCATTAATAAATAATTTTTTGAAATTATTGTATGCATTCAATACTATTTTGACACCTTTTTCAAGCTCATGACCGAAGTTGAAAATGTCGTTCAATTAAACCAGGTGGACGGATGGTTTTCGTATTAACAAAATAAAGAATGTAAAATAAATAATAGAATAATATTTGTGATAAGTAACAGAATTAGAGCTTTTTACTAATAAAAGAATATCAATGTGATATATATTATATATTATTAAAAAAATTCATGACATTTGTTCATAAACGGTCTTCAAGAATTACTCCATTGAACAGACACAGTCACTCTAAAGAAAACTTTATTGACTAATCAATAAATAATCGTTAACTTGTCAATAAGTGTAAATAAACTGCAAATAAGCATACTATTTTGCTTCTAAAACAATATTTAATGACTCATAAAATACAATTATTTATTTTTAGTAATCGGATGAAATTTTCCCTAAATGAATGATTAAATTTACAGTTCATTGATTCTTTTATCAGTGTATAATTATGAAAGTATATTCCAAGAATAATTAACATTCCTATTTGTGTTTTTCGGTGAATTAGTTTTGAGGCTTGCTAAGAAAATCGGTGAATCATCTATAATAATAATAATAATAATAATAATAATAATACACATACATACATACATAATAATAATAATGTAATAATAATAATAATAATAATGGGCACATACATAATAATAATAATAATAATAATAATAATAATAATAATAATAATAATAATAATAATAATAATAATAATAATAAATAATAATAATAATAATAATAATAAATAATAACTAATAATAATAATAATAATAATAATAATAATAATAATAATATATAATAATAATAATAATAATAATAATAATAATAATAATAATAATAATAATAATAATA
>NW_025401742.1:0-19962 GCF_020080835.1 Cotesia glomerata
ATGTGACGCGCCTCGATATTTTATATAAATTTATATAAAATTATTCTTAGTTATTAAAAATAAACTCAGAAAAGAATCAGAAAATATTACGAGAGAGAAAAGACAGCCGCGCGCAGCCTACTCGGGAACGAAAGAGAAGAGAAAGAGAGACGGCGAAAGGCGCCGGAGACAAGCCGGGAGTAGTAGGGGAAGCAGCCGGGGAATCACAGTAGCGGGGAGACGCGTAGTTCGCGCGCTCGCCGTGAGGCAGCGCGGTGTCGCTCAAATGGTTCGCCCGCAGACTCTTGCTCTAGAAGTATTATAAGCAATTTTCTGAGCAGTTTTTGGCAGATCAGCTTGAGCTTCTGAAGCGAGTGGTACACTTACAGAAGAGGTCTTGAGTGCTGTGTTGTACAGAATAGAAGGATATATCCCCTTCTATATTAAATCTGTCCTCACAGTGGATCTTTTTGAGCCAGGTTGACCTGAGGTACTCGGGTCATCGAATAGCCTCTATTGCACGGCAAGAGGTTAGGTTGTGGTACACAACCTGTCGTTCTCGAACGAATATTGGGAAATAGCTAGGTGGTTGTGGACTCCTGGACTTGGAGGTACTCCTCGTCGGAACACCTAGGGGGAGATATGGCTGGGCGTCGAGGTACTTGACAAATCCCGGTATCTCTATATTTGGACAACCGAGCCTCTCTTGGTTGATAGAGGGAACTGAGGAGAGTTAGATAGATCCGCGGACGCGACGCGAAGTCCTCAGTAGGCTGCAAGTAGGTTACGGCTTGTCAGTAGTATTTGTATATTATATTTTGAGATAAAAGTTAAGATAATACGTATTGTTTATTGTTTCTTTAGTGAATTGAATATTGTATAATTGTATCTTGGTTTGCAATAATGAATTTGATTTGATTATTATTTTTATGAGTTTTGATGAATAAATTAACCTTATATTTGGAATCTGTGTTATTATTTGGTTAAGATTAGTTAGTTGTAAGTTTATCTGTGTTGCGTGATCCCCATCCCGACCCTGGACACGGCGAGCTAGAGCACGGGGAAGACGTGTTCATCACGACGAGGCTTTAAAACCTTCCGCAACGTCACAGGTAAATTTTGGCGCCCGAACAGGGACTTGAGTTGGAAAAAAGTGTACCTCAGATTAGAAGCACGTTTGGTATCTGAGAAGAGTCAAAGTAGTAATTGAGAAAAGACTTGAGAATAGGCCCCTTCAGATAGTTAGATTCGTGTATTGGTCATCTGGAGAAGTTGAAACTTTGGCTATTATCATTTTTTATTTTTATTATTATTATAAAAAAATCACCCGTGTGATATTTTGATCGTATATCTTTATTTTATCGAGTCTCGTATCCCGATCGGTATAGAGTTTAGTTGCTCGATAAACTTTTTAATTTAAAAAAAAAAAAAAAATAAAGATCCAAGTAAAACTTGTTGCACGGACGATTTTTAACTTTGTAAATATTTGTAAAATATTTAATTTGTCGCAGTATTCTCTTTCCAGTATAACTTCTTACCTTTATATAACTCGAGTAAAACCGATATTGTCGTTTAACTTTTTAGTATCAATTAAATTTGATTTGGTCGCGACGGTAGAGGAATAAAAGAGTCTGGTCAATCAAAGAAGTTTAGGGAGCTAAGGGAATATTTGCACAAACTCACTATCTGTCATGGAAGGCGCGGTACGAATAATTGAGAAAAATTTTGATAGTATGAAGAATAAAAGTGCGCATCCATCAGATTCCATTCAATCAACACCAGCAGCTAGAAGATCTAGTCGTTTTAATCATAGTAAATCAAGTTCGCGATCAGCTGATATGTTACATCCACGAAATGGCTCTGAGGAAGAAATTAGACTTACGCGTGCGCAGGCTAAGAAACAGAGAGAAGAAATCGAGATAGAGCTGCGGCGGACAGTAGGGCAACAGATAAGAGCAGAGTTTGAAGTAGAGATCCGAAAACGAGAAAAAGAAGCGGCTAGAGAGCAAGGGCTCGAACGAGCAGAAGAGAAATTATTAGGTTGGTGGTATGATTACCCAAATGTACATAGAGTAGCGAGATTTGAAAGATTAGTCCGCTCCGAGTTAGAAAAGACGTATGATGTAAATACTGTACATAGAAAGAATAGAAACATCGACAATGTAAATAGCAAAGGTAGAGATGTAATTAGGATAAATAGTGTATATATGACGAGTAGGGAGAATCAAGTTGTAAATAATGTACAGGAAGAAAACGAACAGATTCATTGTAAATATCTATCAGTAGTGCATGAGGAAGCTTACATAGCTGAGCAAGTAAGAAAGTGGGGTGTAACTTTTGATGGCAATAAAGACCTACTCAATTTTATAGAACGAGTAGAAGAATTAAGTCTAATGCATAGTATCAATGACAAAGAGATTATTCAATGCATTCCCGTCTTATTGAAAGGTGAAGCGTTGTTATGGTATCGTAACAACAAGCGAGATTGGAAGACGTGGGAAGAGTTTGCTGCTGATTTAAAATTATTTTATTTGCCATCAAGGGTTATTATCCAACTTGAAGAAGAGATTAGTCGCAGGACTCAGGGACCAAAAGAGTCTGCGAAAGATTATATACTAAATTTGCAAACCTTGATGAGAAGGCACGGTAAAATGAGTGACATGGCAAAGCTAGAACGTCTATATCATAATTTACGTCCAGAGTATAAGAGATATATCAAACGCGCAGAGTTCGATAGTGTGAGCGGTTTGATCAAGTTGTGTGACGATTATGATCAGTTGGTAAAGCAGGAAGAACCTTATAAACCACCGAAACAACACTTGGTTATGTCAGTCACGATGAAGACCAGTCAAGGGAAAAGGAATCACAAAGCAAACCCGATTGTGATTAACGAATTCGATCACCACCAGAGCTGCTGGAGATGTGGCGAACAAGGTCACACCCAGAGAGGGTGTAGGAATCAGCGAGTACTTATGTGTATCTTTTGCGGAAGAAAGGGTAAAGATACACGCCATTGCAAGTGTATACATCCAGAGAAGAAAAGATACCAACCAAAGTCGCGTAGCCCAGAGATCCATCCAGAGGGGATAGCCAAGAAGAAAAAGCGCAAGAATAGGATCAGCGGGCGGTATTTAGAAGAAGATGACAATGGTTTGATGTGGCAAATAATTGTTAGAGGGGGGCAAAAGAGAATTCGACCAGCTCCAGATAAAACTCGACCGTCTACGCGAAATACGAGACCTAGAGATGATTCGCGTAACACAGATAGTCGCGAGTTTTTATACGAAATGTAAATTTTTTTTTTTGTATAGTAGTTTTTAAGCAATACCAAGATACAACTGTAGAGACATAGGTTAAGTAATATTGTTTAGTATAAGTTTCCCTGAACGAGCCAGTACGAGAGACCGATGGGGGAACGAGAGGCATAGTGCGTAGGCAAAAGCAGTTAAAAGCATGGTGAAGACAAGTATAACTATGGACGTAGCAAAGGACGAGCAGTAGTAAAATGTCAAGAAGAAGAGATAGTGAAACTGAAGAAGAGATAGTCACACCAGCCAGTTAGTTAGTCAGTCCGCTAGGTGTTGACCAAAAGAGGTACCAGTTTCCACCATCAGTGGTCCAGCGAAGACATTTCTGTGAGAAGAGAGACGTTAGAAGAAGGTCCAGTAGCATTTGAGAAGACCTGGTAGTCACAGCACCCGTCGACAGTCAAAGAAGAAGACGTTGTCGAACAGTTCGTCCAAGGTACGTCGTTAGTGGTCCAATGTACATAGTAAATCAACGTCCAGTGTATATAGTCAATCGTCCAGTGTACATAGTCAACGCCCAGTGTATATAGTCAATCGTCCAGTGTACATAGTCAACCGTCCAGTGTATATAGTCAATCGTCCAGCGTATATAGTAAATCAACGTTATAGTCCAGTATGAGTCCATAGTCATTGTCAAAATGTGTCAGTCAAATCACACACCAGTGCTAAAAGTCGAAGAGTTGCCTATACGCCAATCCAACAACGAAGGATCCAGTGCCGAGATGAAAAATCCAGTGAGTTAGCAGTCCAAGGAGGAGAAGACGTCAGCAACGATCCCTCCCATGTTAGAGTTAGAGTAATGAAACCAAACGATATGTTTGTAAATAGAGTTTTGGTTGTAGTTAAGTTGTTGTATTAAGAAAGGCGAAAAATCCACAAACCTTCCTTCATAACAATTGTCATAAGAATTAAGTTTGCGTCTTTTTCTTTTATAAGTAAGGGGGGTGTGACGCGCCTCGATATTTTATATAAATTTATATAAAATTATTCTTAGTTATTAAAAATAAACTCAGAAAAGAATCAGAAAATATTACGAGAGAGAAAAGACAGCCGCGCGCAGCCTACTCGGGAACGAAAGAGAAGAGAAAGAGAGACGGCGAAAGGCGCCGGAGACAAGCCGGGAGTAGTAGGGGAAGCAGCCGGGGAATCACAGTAGCGGGGAGACGCGTAGTTCGCGCGCTCGCCGTGAGGCAGCGCGGTGTCGCTCAAATGGTTCGCCCGCAGACTCTTGCTCTAGAAGTATTATAAGCAATTTTCTGAGCAGTTTTTGGCAGATCAGCTTGAGCTTCTGAAGCGAGTGGTACACTTACAGAAGAGGTCTTGAGTGCTGTGTTGTACAGAATAGAAGGATATAGCCCCCTTCTATATTAAATCTGTCCTCACAGTGGATCTTTTTGAGCCAGGTTGACCTGAGGTACTCGGGTCATCGAATAGCCTCTATTGCACGGCAAGAGGTTAGGTTGTGGTACACAACCTGTCGTTCTCGAACGAATATTGGGAAATAGCTAGGTGGTTGTGGACTCCTGGACTTGGAGGTACTCCTCGTCGGAACACCTAGGGGGAGATACGGCTGGGCGTCGAGGTACTTGACAAATCCCGGTATCTCTATATTTGGACAACCGAGCCTCTCTTGGTTGATAGAGGGAACTGAGGAGAGTTAGATAGATCCGCGGACGCGACGCGAAGTCCTCAGTAGGTTGCAAGTAGGTTACGGCTTGTCAGTAGTATTTGTATATTATATTTTGAGATAAAAGTTAAGATAATACGTATTGTTTATTGTTTCTTTAGTGAATTGAATATTGTATAATTGTATCTTGGTTTGCAATAATGAATTTGATTTGATTATTATTTTTATGAGTTTTGATGAATAAATTAACCTTATATTTGGAATCTGTGTTATTATTTGGTTAAGATTAGTTAGTTGTAAGTTTATCTGTGTTGCGTGATCCCCATCCCGACCCTGGACACGGCGAGCTAGAGCACGGGGAAGACGTGTTCATCACGACGAGGCTTTAAAACCTTCCGCAACGTCACAAATACCAAAATCAATTTTTAACTCTTAATTATAAATTTTATATTACAAAAATCAATTTTATATTTTAATTATCAACTTTCCATATTAAAAAATTGATTTTAAATCATGAATATTAATTTCATATAATAATAATTAATTTTAGATGAAAAGTTATTGAATTGATGAAATAAATATTAACTTTAGATGATAGATTGTCATTAATAGATTATAAAAATTGATTATAATAAATAATTAATGATTTCTTTGTCGAAAATTGACCTCAAAACATGAATTCTTTATTTTTAATTAATAAATTAATGTTCGAAGATAATTCTAAATTAAATGTTACAGAGATTGATATTATATTATAAAAATTAATTTATTATCATAAAAATTATTTATATTCTATAATCAAGTCATTAGTCATTGGTGATAGGTTATACATCATTGGTCATTGGTCATAGGTCATAGGTCATAGTTCACATAGGTCATAGATTATTGGTCATAGGTGATTGGTCATAGGTCATAGGTCATAGGTCATAGATCAGATTTCTCACATGTTATAAGTCATAATTTATAGGTCACACAGGTCATAGGTCAGAGGTTACATAGGTCATAGGCCTCATAGGTAACCAATTTTCAATATGAAAGTTAATTTTCGATGATAAATGATCAATTATCAATCATAAAAAATTTTTACTATATGAAATTCAACTTGACATCATGAGAATGAATTATAAATCATAAAAATGAACCTTCAATTAAAAATAACACCAACACACAAAAAAAGTTAAGAAGAATGTAGATTTGACCGGACCTACCTAAGGGTACGTATTTTGGTCCGACAAATCCGAGTTCAAGGTCAGTTAGTAATAATATTGATCATAATAATAATAAAATTTGTTTGATAGTTATATTTTAATTGTTATTTTTAATTATAATTAATCGAAGATAATAACATAGTCTAACTTTTGACGGCACGGTATTCTGACAGCGCCTGGCGCTCGGCGCGCTGTGATACATAAATTTATATTGTTTAAACAAATTGCGAGCAGTGAAATTTTTTTCTGAAATCTTAAACTTTAATGAATATCGCATGTAACCGATAAAAAAAAACTTCATTTTTTCACCGAGAATTCAGTGAAATTTTCATTTGTTAACTTAAAAGTTAATTAACAATATGATAATAAACAAATAATTTTTAGTTATTAATATTTCATCAAAATATAAACATTATAAAACAAATCCCTTGAGCCTGATTTATTTAACTTTAACGGTTAATTTACAATCCATTTTTTAATTAAAAGTATCTAAAAATTTCATTGTAAAAAAAATTATTGTTAAAATCGAAATCTTCAAAAATCGTTTCGCGGATCATTTCATCTTTGTATGTACTTATAAAAAAGATACATGAACTTAATTTTCATGATCAATCGAAAAATAGAGGGTCCAGTTGACGTGATCTTGCTCATTGTTTAAAAATTAATTGAAGACAATAAATAATTAATTTGACATTATTTCAATTGATTTTATATCATCAAAATTCGTTTTAGACTATAAATATCCAATTTTAGACAATAAACAACTAGTATTTATTTTATAAAAATAAATTTATATTTATACAAATCAATTTTATGTTATAAATATCAATTTTATTATTTGAAAATAAATTTTATATATTAAAAATTTATTTTGAAAGATGAAAACTCTTTTAGACGTTAATAGTTAATTTTATATTATATCATATTGTAAAAATTAATTTTATAATACCAAAATCAATTTTTAACTCTTAATAATAAATTTTATATTACAAAAATCAATTTTATATTTTAATCATTAACTTTCCATATTAAAAAAATGATTTTAAATCATGAATATTAATTTTATATAATAATAATTAATTTTAGATGAAAAGTTATTGAATTGATGAAATAAATATTAACTTTAGATGATAGATTGTCATTAATAGATTATAAAAATTGATTATAATAAATAATTAATGATTTCTTGGTCGAAAATTGACCTCAAAACATTAATTCTTTATTTTTAATTAATAAATTAATGTTCGAAGATAATTATAAATTAAATGTTACAGAGATTGATATTATATTATAAAAATTAATTTATTATCATGAAAATTATTTATAATCTATAATCAAGTCATTAGTCATTGGTGATAGGTTATACATCATTGGTCATTGGTCATAGGTCATAGGTCATAGTTCACATAGGTCATAGATTATTGGTCATAGGTCATTGGTCATAGGTCATAGGTCATAGGTCATAGATCAGATTTCTCATATGTTATAAGTCATAATTTATAGGTCACACAGGTCATAGGTCAGATGTTACATAGGTCATAGGCCTCATAGGTAACCAATTTTTTAATATGAAAGTTAATTTTCGATGATAAATGATCAATTATCAATCATAAAAAATTTTTATTATATGAAATTCAACTTGACATCCTGAGAATGAATTATAAATCATAAAAATGAACCTTCAATTAAAAATAACACCAACACACAAAAAAAGTTAAGAAGAATGTAGATTTGACCGGACCTACCTAAGGGTACGTATTTTGGTCCGACAAATCCGAGTTCAAGGTCAGTTAGTAATAATATTGATCATAATAATAATAAAATTTGTTTGATAGTTATATTTTAATTGTTATTTTTAATTATAATTAATCGAAGATAATAACATAGTCTAACTTTTGACGGCACGGTATTCTGACAGCGCCTGGCGCTCGGCGCGCTGTGATACATAAATTTATATTGTTTAAACAAATTGCGAGCAGTGAAATTTTTTTCTGAAATCTTAAACTTTAATGAATATCGCATGTAACCGATAAAAAAAAACTTCATTTTTTCACCGAGAATTCAGTGAAATTTTCATTTGTTAACTTAAAAGTTAATTAACAATATGATAATAAACAAATAATTTTTAGTTATTAATATTTCATCAAAATATAAACATTTTAAAACAAATCCCTCAAGCCTCATTAATTTAACTTTAACGGTTGATTTACAATCCATTTTTTAATTAAAAGTATCTAAAAATTTCATTATAAACAAAATTATTGTTAATATTGAAATCTTCAAAAATCGTTTTGCGGATCATTTCATCTTTGTATGTACTTATAGAAAAGATACATGAACTCAATTTTCATGATCAATCGAAAAATAGAGTGTCCAGTTGATGTGATCTTGCTCATTGGTTAAAAATTAATTGAAGACAATAAATAATTAATTTGACATTATTTTAATTGATTTTATATCATTAAAATTCGTTTTAGACTTTAAATATCCAATTTCAGACAATAAACAACTAGTATTTATTTTATAAAAATAGATTTATAATTATACAAATCAATTTTATGATATAAATATGAATTTTATAATTTGAAAATAAATTTCATAAATTAAAAATTTGATTTGAAAGATAAAAACTCTTTTAGACTTTAAAAGTTAATTTTATATAATATAATATTGTAAAAATTAATTTTATAATACCAAAATTAATTTTTAACTCTTAATAATAAATTTTATATTACAAAAATCAATTTTATATTTTAATCATTAACTTTTCATGTCAAAAAATTGATTTTAAATCATGAATATTAATTTCAAATAATAATAATTGATTTTAGATGAAAAGTTATTGAATTGATGAAATAAATATTAATTTTAGATGATAGATTGTCATTAATAGATTATAAAAATTGATTATAATAAATAATTAATGATTTCTTTGTCGAAAATTGACCTCAAAACATGAATTCTTTATTTTTAATTAATAATTTAATGTTCGAAGATAATTATAAATTAAATGTTACAGAGATTGATATTATATTATAAAAATTAATTTATTATCATGAAAATTATTTATAATCTATAATCAAGTCATTAGTCATTGGTGATAGGTTATACATCATTGGTCATTGGTCATAGGTCATAGGTCATAGTTCACATAAGTCATAGATTATTGGTCATAGGTGATTGGTCATAGGTCATAGGTCATAGGTCATAGATCAGATTTCTCATATGTTATAAGTCATAATTTATAGGTCACACAGGTCATAGGTCAGAGGTTACATAGGTCATAGGCCTCATAGGTAACCAATTTTCTAATATGAAAGTTAATTTTCGATGATAAATGATCAATTTTCAATCATAAAAAATTTTTATTATTTGAAATTTAACTTGACATCCTGAGAATGAATTATAAATCATAAAAATGAACCTTCAATTAAAAATAACACCAACACACAAAAAAAGTTAAGACGAATGTAGATTTGACCGGACCTACCTAAGGGTACGTATTTTGGTCCGACAAATCCTAGTTCAAGGTCAGTTAGTAATAATATTGATCATAATAATAATAAAGTTTGTTTGATAGTTATATTTTATTTGTTATTTTTAATAATAATCAATCGAAGATAATAACATAGTCTAACTTTTGACGGCGCGGTATTCTGACAGGGCCTGGCGCTCGGCGCGCTGTGATAAATAAATTTATATTGTTTAAACAAATCGCGAGCAGTGAAATTTTTTTCTAAAATCTTAAACTTTAATGAATATCGCATGTAACCGATAAAAAAAAACTTCATTTTTTCACCGAGAATTCAGTGAAATTTTCATTTGTTAACTTAAAAGTTAATTAACAATATGATAATAAACAAATAACTTTTAGTTATTAATATTTTATCAAAATATAAACATTTTAAAACAAATCCCTCAAGCCTCATTAATTTAACTTTTACGGTTGATTTACAATCCATTTTTTAATTAAAAGTCCCTAAAAATTTCATTGTAAAAAAAATTATTGTTAAAATCGAAATTTTCAAAAATCGTTTCGCGGATCATATTATCTTGGTATGTACTTATAAAAAAGATACATGAACTTAATTCTCATGATCAAGTGAAAAATTGAGGGTCCAGTTGACGTGATCTTGCTCATATTTAAATTTTAATAAAATAAAATTCATCATCAATTTTTTGTTGGAAAATTGATTTCCAACGATAAATAATTGAAAGTTAATTATGAAAAAAAATTTCCTATTTTTAAATCATATTTTTTATCATAAAAATTAATTTTATACCATAAATAATCAATTTTGAATTATGTAAATTGATATTAGTATATAAAAATCAATTGAATATATTTGAAATAAATTTTCAATCCTATATAATCACCTTTCAATTATAAAAGTTTCCAAACATGAAAAATAAATAATTTTTTCTTAAAAATTGATATCAGATCTCGAATTATCTATTGTCAATTTCAAATATTAATTTTCATATGTAAATGATTAATTGTTATTATAGAGATGAATGATATATCATGAATATCAAGTATAAACTAAGAAAATTAATTATAGATAGAAAATTATTTATTCTAATATTTTCAAATCAATTTTATATTTTAGAATTGATCCCTGATTATAAAAATAATTCATAAACCATAAAAATCAATTCTCTATTGAAAAAATTAATTTTGAATCCTAGAAATTAGTTAAAGATAATAGATAATTAATTTTCTATAATAAAAATTAATTTTTAATCAATGGAAATCAAATTAATGTTATAAGAATTAACTTTGAGTTACGATATTTAATCTTAGATTATATATAATCAATTTGAGATAAATTTAATCAATTTAAAGTAATAAAAATTAACTTTTGAATATATTTAATCAATTTTATATCATAGAAAATACTTCTGAATAAATATTAATTAAATCAAGATTGTCAAAATCAATTCAAGATTTTGAATAGTAAATTTCTAATAATAAATATTGGAAATATTATAAAAATCAATTATCTATTGAGCAAGGTCACGTCAACTGGACCCCCTATTTTCCACTCGATTATGAAAATTAAGTTCATGTATTTTTTTTATAAGTATATATCGAGATAAAATGATCCCCGGAACGATTTTTAAAAATTTCGATTTTAACAATAATTTTTTTTTTACAATGAAAATTTCAGGTACTTTTAATTAAAAAATGGATTGTAAATCAACCGTTAAAGTCAAATTAATGGGACTTGAAGGATTTCTTATTAAAATGTTTGTAATTAATTAAAATATTAATAACTAAAATTTATTTGTTTATTATCACATTGTTAATTAACTTTTAAGTTAACGAGTGAAAATTTCACTGACTTCTAGGTGAAAAAATGAATTTTCTTTCTTATGGTTACATGCGTTATTTATTGAAGTTTAAGATTTTAGAAAAATATTTCACTGCTCGCGATTTGTTTAAACGATATAAATTTATTCATCACAGCGCACCGAGCGCCAGGCGCTGTTAGAATACCGCGCCATTACACGTCATACTATGTAACAGCTTCGATTAATTATAATTAAAAATAACAATGAAAAATATAATTATCAAACAAATTTTATTATTATTATGATCCATATTGTGACTAATAAAATAAGTAAATTCTCTATTATTAAAGGAAAATAGAAAAAACGAACTGGTATTATATAGTAAATTTTGTAGACATTTGTTAACTTTATTTTATTTTTTTTTTTAAACTTGGATATTAATAACTCTTTTATCTTCCGAAACATTATCATATTGTTATTAATAATATAGTTATATATTACTATATTATTACTAGCGGACCAGACAGACAGTTTATTGTACACACGTCTTAAATTGAAAAAATTTCAAGTTTATTCGAATAAGCTGTTACAGTTTGGACCGTTTTGATGAAAATTATTATTGAAACGATACTCGAATGACATATTTCAATAAGCACCTGATTAATTTTAACACAATTACACAAAATTTTTTTGAATTTCGATTATAATTTTTTTTCTCAAATGAATATTCGATACTGTCTGTCAGATCCAATGTCAAACATTCCAAGATCAGAAACAATTTATGAATAAAATTTAATCAAATAAACATCTTTCCGTGGACTGAATTGTAAATCTAAACCATGTTCGAATCCCTCTAAAGACACACAAAAAGTTTTATTAAAATTGGTCCAGCCGTTTAGAAAAAGTTCAGTGACAAACAAACGCACAGAGAAAATATATATAAATATATATATATATATATATATATATATATATATAAAGATTATTAATACAATAATTTGTCGGAAGATAAAAAAGTTTTTATTAACCAAGATTAAAAAAAAAATAAAATAAAGTAAACAAATGTCTACAAAATTTAATATTTATTACTAGTTCGTTTTTTCTATCTTTCTTTCATAATAGAGAATTTACTTATTTTATTAGTTATAATATTGATAATAATAATAAAATAATTTGTTTGATAGTTATATTTAAATTGTTATTTTTATTATAATTAATCGAAGATAATAACATAGTCTAACTTTTGACGGCGCGGTATTCTGACAGCGCCTGGCGCTCGGCGCGCTGTGATAAATAAATTTATATTGTTTAAAGAAATTGCGAGCAGTGAAATTTTTTTCTGAAATCTTAAACTTTAATGAATATCGCATGTAACCGATAAAAAAAAACTTCATTTTTTCACCGATAATTCAGTGAAATTTTCATTTGTTATCTTAAAAGTTAATTAAAAATATGATAATAAACAAATAATTTTTAGTTATTAATATTTCATCAAAATATAAACATTTTGAAACAAATTCCTCAAGCCTCATCAATTTAACTTTAACGGTTGATTTACAATCCATTTTTTGATTAAAAGTCCCTAAAAATTTCATTGTAAAAAAAATTATTGTTAAAATCGAAATTTTTAAAAATCGTTCCGCGGATCATTTTATCTTGGTATGTACTTATAAAAAAGATACACGAAATTAATTTTCATGATCAAGTGAAAAATAGGGGGTCTAGTTGACGTGACCTTGCTCATTGTTTAAAAATTAATTAAAGACAATGAATAATTAATTTGACATTATTCAAATTGATTTTATATCATTAAAATTCGTTTTAGACTATAAATATCCAATTTTAGACTATAAACAACTAGTATTTATTTTATAAAAATAAATTTATATTTATACAAATCAATTTTATGTTATAAATATGAATTTTATAATTTGAAAATAAATTTTATATATTAAAAATTTATTTTGAAAGATAAAAACTCTTTTAGACTTTAATAGTTGATTTTATATTATATAATATTGTAAAAATTAATTTTATAATACCAAAATTAATTTTTAACTCTTAATAATAAATTTTATATTACAAAAATCAATTTTATATTTTAATCATTAACTTTCCATATTAAAAAATTGATTTTAGATGAAAAGTTATTAAATTGATGAAATAAATATTAACTTTAGATGATAAATTGTCATTAATAGATTATAAAAATTGATTATAATAAATAATTAATGATTTCTTGGTCGAAAATTGACCTTAAAACATGAATTCTTTATTTTTAATTAATAAATTAATGTTCGAAGATAATTATAAATTAAATGTTACAGAGATTGATATTATATTATGAAAATTAATTTATTATCATGAAAATTATTTATAATCTATAATCAAGTCATTAGTCATTGGTGATAGGTTATACATCATTGGTCATTGGTAATAGGTCATAGGTCATAGGTCACATGGGTCATAGATTATTGGTCATAGGTCATTGGTCATAGGTCATAGGTCATAGGTCATAGATCAGATTTCTCATATGTTATAAGTCATAATTTCTAGGTCACACAGGTCATAGGTCAGAGGTTACATAGGTCATAGGCCTCATAGGTAACCAATTTTTTTATATGAAAGTTAATTTTCGATTATAAATGATCAATTTTCAATCATAAAAAATTGTTATTATATGAAATTCAATTTGACATCCTGAGAATGAATTATAAATCATAAAAATGAACCTTCAATCAAAAATAACACCGACACACAAAAAAAATTAAGAAGAATGTAGATTTGACCGGACCTACCTAAGTGTACGTATTTTGGTCCGACGAATCCGAATTCAAGGTCAGTTCGACCCCTACATCCTCGAAATTTCGAGAAAATTTCAAAAAACCGTAAAAATGATGAAAATTGGCAGTTTTAATAATAAAAAAAGTTTTTGGAACTAAAATAAGCGTGATTTTTATGTATTTCGATTCGCTAAATATGAATCGAAACTTTCTTGAGACCTCGAGCCATTTTGAATGTGAAAAAATCAAACAAAACTCTCGAAAATTCCGAAAAAATATAGTTTTCATAATAAAAAAACTTTTTCTGGTCAAATTTATATAAAATTTTATATCTTTTGATATAAAATTTATAGAATATGCGAGAAAAAATTATTAGATAGCTTGGACTGGGATTTGAACCCAGAACCTTCCGAAGACATGTCGGGTACTCTACCATTTGAGCTATCCGCTCTATACTAAATTTCTTTTCGCTTATTTTATATACATTAAGCCACACCGTCCATCTTACGTTAAGCATTTTTATATATATAAATAATGCTGTAAAGCCGGAAAGAATAGGAGTTCGAAAAAAATAATTTCAGACATATACTCATAAAATTGATGATATAACAATTAATTTTAAATTCTGAATAATCGATTTTTAACTATAAACCTAAGTAATATCAATTAAATAATCGATTTTTTGTTTGAAGATTAATTCCAAATGACATATAATTAATTTTTTCTTTGATAAAAAATTTTGAATGATAGAAGGTCATATTCTAATCGTACAAATTAATGTTGTTATACGAAAATTAGTTTTACATTGTGAGAATACTTTTTAAATTATGAAAATTAATTTTAAATCTTAATATTGAATTTTATATTATGAAAATTAATGAAGATATATACAAATAAAATTGGAAAAATAACAATGAGTTTTAGATTTTAGAAATTCGATTTCAAACTATAAACATTAATAATCATGAAATTATCAATTTTCTGTTTGAAAATATATTCCAAATAATAAATGATTATTTTTTCATACTATAATTAATTTTTGATTATAAATGGTCAATTTCTAATTATACAAATTAATGTTGTTATCAGGAAATTAATTTAACACTGTGAAAAAAAATTTTAAATCATAAAAATCAATTTTCGATTACAAATAATTATTTTCAAATAATTTTTACTCATGTTATATTATAAAAATTTATTTAAGACTAGAAATAATAAATTTTATAATGTCAAAATGAATTTTGAATAATAAATAATCTATTTCGTATAATAAATTATAAAATTTCTGTCATAAAAGATGAATATTTAATCATCTAAATTAATTCTGTAATATAAAAATCAATATAAAAGAATAAATAATTGATTTCATATCATAAAAAAATTTCAAATTAATAGAATCAATTTTATACTATAGAAATCGATTTTAGATTATGAAAAATAAATTTGTATATTTAAAATTTAATAAAATAAAATTCATCATCAATTTTTTGTTGGAAAATTGATTTTCAACGATAAATAATTGAAAGTTCATTATGAAAAAAAATTTTCTATTTTTAAATCATATTTTTCATCATAAAAATTAATTTTATATCATAAATAATCAATTTTGAATTATGTAAATTGATATTAGTATATAAAAATCAATTGAATATATTTGAAATAAATTTTCAATCCTATATAATTACCTTTCAATTATAAAAGTTTATAAACATGAAAAATAAATAACTTTTTCTTAAAAATTGATATCAGATCTCGAATTATCTATTGTCGATTTCAAATTTTAATTTTCATATATAAATGATTAATTGTATGTTATAGAGATGAATGATATATCATGAATATCAAGTATAAACTAAGAAAATTAATTATAGATAGAAAATTATTTATTCTAATATTTTCAAATCAATTTTATATTATAAAATTGATTCCTGATCATAAAAATAATTTATAAACCATAAAAATCAATTCTACATTGAAAAAATTAATTTTGAATCCTAGAAATTAGTTAAAGATGATAGAAAATTAATTTTCTATAATAAAAATTAATTTTTAATCAATGGAAATCAAATTAATGTTATAAGAATTAACTTTGAGTTACGATATTTAATCTTAGATTATATATAATCAATTTGAGATAAATTTAATCAATTTAAAGAAATAAAAATTAAGTATTGACTATATTTAATCAATGTTATATCATAGAAAATAATTCTGAATAAATAGTAATTAAATCAAGATTGTCAAAATCAATTCAAGATTTTGAATAGTAAATTTCTAATAATAAAAATTGGAAATATTATAAAAATCAATAATCTATTGAGCAAGGTCACGTCAACTGGACCCCCTATTTTCCACTCGATTATGAAAATTAAGTTCATGTATTTTTTTTATAAGTTTATATCAAGATAAAATGAACCCCGAAACGATTTTTAAAAATTTCGATTTTATCAATAATTTTTTTTTACAATGAAAATTTTAGGTACTTTTAATTAAAAAATGGATTGTAAATCAACCGTTAAAGTCAAATTAATTGGACTTGAAGGATTTCTTTTTAAAATGTTTGTAATTAATTAAAATGTTTATAAATACAAATTATTTGTTTATAATCATATTGTTAATTAATTTTTAAGTTAACAAATGAAAATTTCACTGACTTCTCGGTGAAAAAATGAATTCTTTTTTGATCGGTTACATGCGTTATTTATTGAAGTTTAAGATTTTAGAAAAAAATTTCACTGCTCGCGATTTGTTTAAACAATATAAATTTATTCATCACAGCGCACCGAGCGCCAGGCGCTGTTAGAATACCGCACCATCAAACGTCATACTATGTAACAGCTTCGATTAATTATAATTAAAAATGACAATGAAAAATATAATTATCAAACAAATTTTATTGTTATTATGATCAATATTGTGACTAATAAAATAAGTAAATTCTCTATTATTAAAGAAAAATAGAGAAAACGAACTAGTATTATATAGTAAATTTTGTAGACATTTGTTAACTTTATTTTATTTTTTTTTTAAACTTGGTTATTAAAAACTCTTTTATCTTCCGAAACATTATTATATTATTATTAATAATATAGATATATATTACTATATTATTACTAGCGGACCAGACAGACGGTTTATTGTACACACTTCTTAAATTGAAAAAATTTCAAGTTTATTCGAATGAGCTGTTACAGTTTGGACCGTTTTGATGAAAATTATTATTGAAACGTTACTAGAATGACATATTTCAATTAGCACCTGATTAATTTTAACACAATTACACAAAATTTTTTTGAATTTCGATTATAATTTTTTTTCTCAAATTAATATTCGATACTGTCTGTCAGATCGAATGTCAAACATTCCAAAATTAAAAACAATTTATGAATAAAAATTTAATTAAATAAACATTTTTCCGTGGACTGAATTGTCAATCTGAACCATGTTCGAATCCACCTAAAGAAACACAAAAAGTTTCATTAAAATTGGTCCAGCCGTTTAGAAAAAGTTCAGTGACAAACAAACGCACAGAGAAAGAATATATCTATAAAGACTATTAATACAATAATGTATCGGAAGGTGGAAAAGTTTTTATTAACCAAGTTTAGAAAAAAAATAAAATAAAGTTAACAAATGTCTAAAAAATTTAATATTTATTACTAGTTCGTTTTTTCTACTTTTCATTCATAATAGAGAATTTACTTATTTTATTAGTTATAATATTGATCATAATAATAATAAAGTTTGTTTGATAGTTATATTTTAATTGTTATTTTTAATAATAATCAATCGAAGATAATAACATAGTCTAACTTTTGACGGCGCGGTATTTCCTGCGTCGGCGCGCAGATAAATAAATTTATATTGTTTAAACAAATCGCGAGCAGTGAAATTTTTTTCTAAAATCTTAAACTTTAATGAATATCGCATGTAACCGATAAAAAAAAACTTCATTTTTTCACCGAGATTTCAGTGAAATTTTCATTTGTTAACTTAAAAGTTAATTAACAATATCATAATAAACAAATAACTTTTAGTTATTAATATTTTATCAAAATATAAACATTTTAAAACAAATCCCTCAAGCCTCATTAATTTAACTTTTACGGTTGATTTACAATCCATTTTTTAATTAAAAGTCCCTAAAAATTTCATTGTAAAAAAAATTATTGTTAAAATCGAAATTTTCAAAAATCGTTTCGCGGATCATTTTATCTTGGTATGTACTTATAAAAAAGATACATGAACTTAATTCTCATGATCAAGTGAAAAATTGAGGGTCCAGTTGACGTGATCTTGCTCATATTTAAAATTTAATAAAATAAAATTCATCATCAATTTTTTGTTGGAAAATTGATTTCCAACGATAAATAATTGAAAGTTAATTATGAAAAAAATTTTTCTATTTTTATATCATATTTTTCATCATAAAAATTAATTTTATATCATAAATAATCAATTTTAAATTATGTAAATTGATATTAGTATATAAAAATCAATTGAATATATTTGAAATAAATTTTCAATCCTATATAATCACCTTTCAATTATAAAGGTTTATAAACATGAAGAATAGATAATTTTTTCTGAAAAATTGATATCAGATCTCGAATTATCTATTGTCAATTTCAAATTTTAATTTTCATGTGTAAATGATTAATTGTATGTTATAGAGATGAATGATATACCATGAATATCAAATATAAACTAAGAAAATTAATGATATATCGAAAATTATTTATTCTAATATTTTCAAATCAATTTTATATTATAAAATTGATTCCTGATCATAAAAATAATTTATAAACCATAAAAATCAATTCTACATTAAAAAAATTAATTTTGAATCCCAGAAATTAGTTAAATATAATAGATAATTAATTTTCTATAATAAAAATTAGAATTTAATCAATGGAAATAAAATTAATGTTATAAGAATTAACTTTGAGTTACGATATTTAATCTTAGATTATATATAATCAATTTTAGATAAATTTAATCAATTTAAAGTAATAAAAATTAAGTTTTGACAATATTTAATCAATGTTATATCAAATAAAATACTGATGAATTAATAGTTATTAAATCAAGATTGTCAAAATCAATTTAAGATTTTGAATAGTAAATTCCTAATAATAAAAATTTAAAATATTATAAAAATCAATAATCTATTGAGCAAGGTCACGTCAACTGGACCCCCTATTTTCCACTCGATTATGAAAATTAAGTTCATGTATTTTTTTATAAGTATATATCAAGATAAAATGATCCCCGGAACGATTTTTAAAAATTTGGATTTTAACAATAATTTTTTTTTACAATGAAAATTTTAGGTACTTTTAATTAAAAAATGGATTGTAAATCAACCGTTAAAGTCAAATTAATGGGACTTGAAGGATTTCTTTTTAAAATGTTGGTAATTAATTAAAATTTTTATAACTAGAAATTATTTGTTTATTATAATATTGTTAATTAACTTTTAAGTTAACAAATGAAAATTTGACTGACTTCTCGGTGAAAAAATGAAGTTTTTTTTTATCGTTTACATGCGTTATTTATTAAAGTTTAAGATTTCAGAAAAAAATTTCACTGCTCGCGATTTGTGTAAACAATATAAATTTATTTATCACAGCACGCCGAGCGCCAGGCGCTGTTAGAATACCGCGCCGTCGAACGTCAGACTATGTTATAGCTTCGATTAATTATAATTAAAAATAACAATTAAAACTGTAATTATCAAACAAATTTTAATATTATTATGA
>NW_025401743.1:0-3184 GCF_020080835.1 Cotesia glomerata
TAAAGCATATAACTTGTTCACGGACATTAATCAGTTTATACTGTTTTTAATATTTGATATAATTACAGTATTAATTTCCTAAAATGATTATTTCCAAATGTTGAAATATTTTCATTCTTTCTGTATTGCGATTTAGAGGTTCTCTATGTTGGATCGCTTGAGTTATTTAAAAGATCTATTAGTTAGATTATTTTTGTTCGGCTATCGTTGAATACAGATTTCAAAATTTATGTGAAAATTTCTTTATAAACTATGTTCTTAACTACTTTATTATGATTCTCAGAAGCTAAATATACCTGTAAGCCTGCCCAAGAACGTACTCGTGAAAATGCAACATAAAGTAGACCATGATTAAAAATATCTTGTAGTAAGATCTACCCCAATTTTATCAAAAGTTTGATCTTGTGCTTTGTTAATCGTCATGCAGAATGCTATTTTAATGGGAAATTGTCGTCTTTTGAAAGTAAAGGGATATTCGTTTTCACAATATAATGTTAATCTGTTTATAAAGACAATCTCTCCAGCTCTGTCACCTGATAATATTTTACATCTTAAAACATTCACTCCTAATTCTAATATTATCAATCTTGTTCCATTACAGAGTCCTTCGCTTAAGTTTAAATTTCTAATCAACATCACTATAGAATAATGTCGTAATTTTAGTTCATACGGCGGGAAATTCGGTGGATTTAAAGTATTCAAGTATTCGGGTAAGATCAAATCTTCGATGTTTCCGTTATCACAGTTTTCAGTACTGTCAACAGCCGTGAAAATTTTTTCACTTGAAGAGTCCAAGAGTTCTATGACTTGTTTATTTATTTCATCCACGTCTATATTCCTTGCTGATAAAATGACTGCAGATGTAAGTTGATCATAACATTTTTCTCTGATTATCCTACCGTATACATTTTCTACGATATCATTATTATTTGATGTAAAACATGTGTCCGGTAAATTGACTTCATCATTCAAATCATTGACGGTACCATTACCAATATCTAATAAAACATTTACAAACTCTATTTCTTCTGGTAATGCTCGCATATTTTGTGTTAATGAAAACTGATGAAAACCTTTCCATAATAAACTGAATTTAATAGAAAGATTAACAGTTTCACTTCTAGTCGCCCGAGGTTGAACTGGAAGTAATTGACGAAAGTCTCCTCCTAAAATCATCATTTTTCCGCCAAAAGGTATTTCATTATCCATTATATGACGTAACGTACGGTCTATAATTTCTAATGCATATCTAGGTGACATTGGAGCTTCATCCCAAATAAAAACATCAATGTTTTTTAAATATTCTCCTTGCTTAGAATTAGGTTTAATATAGGAGGACGAATCCGAGAACATTGGTACAGGTAATCCAAACGTTTTATGAACGGTTTTCCCGTTAGGTAAAAGGGTTGCTGCAATTCCTGTATAAGCCATTGTACAGACGTTTTTATTTAAATTTTTTAGAATATGACAGAGTGTTGTATAAATAAACGTTTTCCAGACCCACCAGTCCATCTATGTAAATACAATTAGATGTCGAAAGCCTTTCACTATTAATTGAACTTAAAATAAAATTGACTACCTCTTTTTGACGGACATTTAGTTTATTGTAATACGTATGTGAGTCGTTTGCGTTTACAGTTTGTAATAGTTCACCATCTAGTAATCCATCATCAATTTCATTTATTTGAATGTTCTTCGAAACTTTTTGCACCTTTGATGTGAATTAATAATAATCTTAGATGAAATAATTCAACTTGAGCAGGACTAATTGAATACATTCGTCCAATAACGTTATGATGTTTTTTTCGCGGTCGCCAACTTGAAATTTTAGTTTCATCGTCTTTTTTAAAAACATAATGATTTGGAATATCACCATAAACATATTGGCGCGCATTTGGATCACGTTCATTTAATTTAAAAAAATCAATTAACATGGATTTTTTCTCTAAAGCCTCTTGAAGTTCTTCTTTAGTACAATTATCATTAATAGTAATACTTTGTTCATTTGGTAAATGTACTGGTAACCGAATTATAGAATGACTTTTGTCTTGAAGATCTTTTGATATAATACGCCAAACAGCTTCTACAGGCCCAACGTAACGAGCATCAACAAAATTACGTATTTCATCATAATCGTTAACGGTATTGAAATTATCAGGGTCATCACGAGAATCATGGGACGCATGAGCTTCTTCTGTAGTATTTGGTATGCTTCCGTTTACTATTATTGCTGCTTTATCATGGCCTTTATAAACATATTTAAATAAATATTTAACAGCTCTCACTGAGCATACAACTTCTACGTTAATGTGACAATTGAAAGTTTTTAATAATTCAGGATTGTATGGTACAACATGACTATTGTCAAATACACAATTATTTCGTGAAAATGTAATTCCTTCGTCACGACGACGATAATAAGGATAACCATCTGCATCCATTGTAGTTTCATTTCGAAAAGATTTGGGAAATTTCTTCGAACAAATGCCGTTGATTAAACACCAATCTCCGCAAGGACCATGCAACATATTTTTTGTAACAATATCAAATAAAGTTGGATCATCAATAGGGTTTGGAATTTCTGCAGAGATTAATGTATCAACTTGTTCAGGTCTCGTTATCTTAGAATTACTTTTCAATGTTATTAACATGTGTAAATGAGGCAAACCACGTTTTTGAAATTCTATGACCCAATTGAAAGCTGCAACTTCTCCAAAAAGATGCTCTTTTACAATTGTATTAATTAAAGCATTTTTTTTAATATTGAAGACACGTGCAACTAAATCCGGCCTATCAGATGCAGTTTGTCCTGGTAATAAGTTTTCGGAAATTTCCCGCCACTTTGGATTGCACGTCATAGTAACAAATAAATCAGGTTTTCCAAATTTGCGAACGATAGACATCGCATCTTGATAATGTTGCATCATATTTCTTGGTGAGCCATGAAAAGTTGACGGTAAAATAATAATTTTTCCAATATTCGAATTTGTGTTATTAACAGCATTTTGCGATCGTAGATGATCTATTAAACCTTGATAAGATTCTGCTCGCAGTTTCGGCTGTTGTTTTTTCAAATATTTTAATCTGTCTGTCTCAACTTTAACATAACCATCGACTACCCACTGTTGTGTTAAGCGACGGCCCATAAGAAAGATATTGAAATCGTCTCGAATCGCTAATTGAT
>NW_025401744.1:0-3180 GCF_020080835.1 Cotesia glomerata
GAAAGCGTTTTCTCGCGAAAAGCGGGTTATTATAACTTAATCGAATTACTTTAGCGGGATAGCGAAACGTTCGACTCAATGGCGGTGAAGCGAAAGATAATAATAATAATGCGTCTTCTTCCTCGTCGACTTGGGGAATAAGGCTGATTGCGCATGTCAGCGGAGCGATCAGCCAATCACACCACCGAGACATGGCGTGATCAGTCAAGCTAAGCTTTCATAGGCAGTTAGTTTTTGCGGGAACTAGCGGTAGACAGATGCGGTTCGTGAAATTGGGAGTCCCCCAGGGGCGACTTCATCGTGGCTGGGCCTGTTCACTGAACACCCATAACTTTAAGAAAAAGTAGCAAGAAATCAAATTACGAGCTTGATCTTTCAGGATTTTTTTTGTGTAAAGAACATTCTATATTGCACGCCTCATAGCGCGAAGCGCGTGAGGTTGTGCTTTATACCCGACTCGTCAAAGTTAAGCAATTTTTTGATCTTCAAATACCTCTATCATAACCATATTGTATTTATACAATAATATCAGTAGATGTACACCGAGAAAAAACTTAAATTGAATCATCTTATATTTTCTAAAATCATTTAATGTTGCTATTTTGAAAAAATAAAAAAAAAGGTTTTGGAAAAATTTTTACGTGGAAGTCCCGATGTCACCCCATTTTGTATGTACAAACAATTATTCCCGAACAAATTGATTTTCGAGAACGGTCTTTTTTTCTTTATTAGTTTAAGAATTCGATGAACTAATGCCGTATTTCATATCAGCAAATTTAACTCTGCGTATAACATGTGACGTTATTAACTGAGTAAATAGTAACACTGATTGATGCTGAAATTGTTGTCAGAATAAATCAAAATTTAGATAGATCTATAATTATGACGATGATAGAAATATTGATGATAATGATATTGATTCAAAATTTTGAACTATTACAATATCGCATATAATACTATAGCGTCTCAAATGGATATAAAAACTTTATATTGGCAAATCTTTTCGTTTCTAGATGAGAAATTTATGAGGTAGAGTCAAAGGGCCCTGGGACGATAAGAATACCAGAATCGGCCCCAGAAAGGAATCGGGCTCATAATTTCAGGAAATGAAGTTCGTACCTATATAAATTTTATATATATAAAATCACTTCGATACGGCAAGTTTGCCAGATTTTTACATCTATTACCACGATCTGAATAAATCGAAAAATACTTGAAAATCAGTAAAAATTGTATTTTTCTGCGTCTCGGAAATCGAATAATCTAGCGACCGGATATGTTTTGGGGCATGATGGTAGCCTTTTTGGGCAAAAAATAAGAACTATATCTGTCCACAAGAACCTAAAAGAAAACAGGGTTTTATTTTTAATTTTAATTTTTAACCATGTTACAATGATCGTAAAAATATGAAACTATTTTTTTGAATTCCTCATTCAAATTTTCGTTGAAATTATAATCTTGGGAAATTGTTTTAAACGGCTTAACACATCGAAACAAATTAAAAATCGATTTTTGCACAAAAATCGATTTTTAACTTCCCGCTAAGAAAATTGAAAATTCTTTTTAAAATCGGGAAAGGTTATTGGTTTTACCCCGTTTTCGAAAATCGATTTTTCATCAGATCTCGACGTTTTAAGGTCCTAGGAAGCTTCCATGACCATTATTTCCGCGAGGGTATCACTATGTCTGTATGTATGTATGTATGTGTGTGTGTGTGTAAGTATGTAAGAGAAGCCTCTTATAACTTTTGAACGGTTGGACTGGATTTTATCGTGGTTGATGCCATTCGAAAGGGCTTTTGCCAAACTTAGATTTTCTGTTGATTTGAACTGATTCTGGACCGATAAATTTTGAGAAATCTCAAAAAATAAGCAGAAAAAGGTTTTCAAAAGTGGTTTTTGGAGTAACTTTAACATGACTTTGCCTATCAGATTCCAAAGGTGATTAATCAGCTTTTAACCTTAAAAACCACGTTGATCACTGCCTCAATCCGGTCAAAAATCGGTTGATCCGTTCGAGAGATATCAGAACGAAAGAAAACCGAAAAAGTGCTTTTTGAGTTTCTCCGAAATTTCTAGTTTGACCAACTAAAACTTAGAAATTCTTCATGATGCTTGTGAAACTACGTAGCATGCCGCCAACCGCGCAGAAATCGGGTTATTCATTCAAAAGTTATTGCGGTTCGAAAATTCAAAAAATAGTCGCTGTGAAGCTGTCTAGCGGCGAATACAAGCTCGAAAAGAGCTCCCAAAAGCATAGAAAAATTATCTTTTAAGCTCGGAGGAGAAATCAAAATAACACATAGATTGTGTGCACAGGCTCATGAAAACTTCATAGAATTGCAATTTTAAAACTCCAGGTAGTGGCAGAATTAGCGGGGAGTTTGCAGGAATGGCCTTTAGGGTCAACCGTTTTCCTGTTTTTTCATGATTAACTCTTGAAGTGATAAAATACAAAATTTTTGCAATTGTGTACTAATTAAAACAACAGAACAAATTCGGAACGCTTATATAGCAGTAATTGTTCTTTGTTCAATAACGTCAATATTTACATCTGGTATAAACTGTCAAAAAGTAATATTATTCATATTAAATACGGAGTAATGCTAAAAATCTTCTTATGGGTTCATTGACTAGTCCTTCCCAGACAAAAAGGCCATTCGGCAGACAAAATGGAAGTAGATTTCATTTGTTGTAGACCGACATTTTTTAATTTTCTTAAAAAAAAATATGTTTTACTAGACTGTAAAACAAATTTTTTAAACTCTTTGTTAAATGGGGATTCAAATATCATCGATTTTTAAGCAACTTTTTCGAATTTTTTTAATCAAAAATTCGTTTAAAAATTCAAAAAATAGTGTCATAAAATCTCTATCCAGACTTTTGAGCTCGAAGAGCTCAAAAGCATAGGAAAGCAATCTCTTTGAGCTCGGAGAGCTCAAAATAACTCATAAATTGTATTTTTGAGCTCGAAGAGCTCAAAAACGTCATTGGTGCGATTTTAAGCGCCTATGGAATTAGCGGGAAGTTGCAGGGATGGCCTTCAGGGTCAAACGTTTTCCTGATTTTTTTTAAATTAATTTTCTCGATGGTTAACATATTCAACTTTTTGTTCTATACTATTTTCTTGTTTTTTGAGAATTCCCGGAAACTTTTGGACCGGTGTTAAGAAAAATAAGAC
>NW_025401745.1:0-3180 GCF_020080835.1 Cotesia glomerata
CAATGTAAATATGAAAAATATATCAAAAATGCATGTGGTACTCAAATGAAAGCTCTTAGTGAGTATAACATCAGGATGAGCTTATATCTTTAAAAATGTCAATAATTAAGAAATGACCTTGTATCTTGTGAATTATTGACATTTTTAAAGATATAAGCTTCATTCCGACATTACACTCATCGAGACCTTTCATTTGAGTACCCACATCAATTTTTCATATATTTTATATATTTATATATATTAGGTGTCCGTTATTTCCCAAGTTGATTTTTTTTTCGCGATCGCCCCCTTGATTTTTAGTTCTTGGCCTAAAAAAAAATATCTTACACAAATAAGCTCTTAATTACCAAATTGAACCGTGCCGAAGTCGAGTTACATTTCCCATTTAAATAACATGGGAATTTGGAACTTTTTGCAATTATTTTTTTCTTCAAAAAAAATGTCACCACGATTATGATCGGTGCATATTCTGATGAGAAATTGAATGCTCTACAAAAAAGTTCTCTTATAATTTTTCGATAAAATCATTCCTTTAGAAGTTATTTGTGGTTAAAGTTGTGTTTATAGTTATTATCATAGTTTTGCAGTCTTGCTATAAAGTTTTTTGTGTTATAATCATTTATTTTATCTATAAATGTTCCAAAAATTTTATCAAAATGATTAATAGTTACAGTAACGTTAACAATACGATGTATTGAATACATTTTTAATAATATTGCCGCTTATTTGTATTTTTCTGTCTCTATTCACATTTATTTGTTAAGCAATTTTTAGTTGCATTATTAGAGTGCCAATGAAATCAAATTTTATAAACCAGTTGCATTTCACCATGCACGCTAGATGTCAAAAGCGATTTATTCGCTGAAAATATATATTTTTCGGGACATTTTCGAGTTAGATCTTGAAACGCAACAAAATCTTTTGGATATTTGTTCATTCATAGTATTTATTTATGTATCATTTTGGTTTTTGGCACCTCTTGCAGCATCAGCTCTATACCAAGATATAAATTATATAAAGACTGTATCATTACAGGACGACCGTTAAGAAAATTTCTGAGGCAGTATTGCACAAATTCAAAAACCATCTGTGGTGTTTAACTGGTGAAAAAGCTGATTTGACTTTTTTCGATTCAAATACATAACTTCACGTAAAACGAAAAATGATTAAGACAGTTGGGTTCTGCAAGGCATATTCCAAGAAAATTATGAAATTTTTTTTATCGAAAGATAAATATATTAACAATTCACTACCAAAATTTCAGATCGATTCACCACACCGTTTTTGAGAAATTAATTTTCGAAATTGCATCATTTATACGCAGAGGTATAGAGAGATGGTAAAGTTAGTATGAAATCTTCCATACCACTCGAGTGATGCAAATAATTTCATACTATAGTATATAACTTCACATATAAAAGTTATATAACTTCACCATCTTTCTATACCTTTGCGTGTAAATGTTGCAATTTCGAAAATTCATTGCTTAAAAACAATGTGGTGAATTGATCTGAAATTTTGGTGGTGAATCATTAATATAATTATCTTTCAATAAAAAAAATTTCATAATTTTCTTGAAATATGTCTTGCAGGATCCAACTACGTTAAATTATTAAAATGTGATGAAAATTTCGATTTTGATTCCCCCTGAACGCTATATAGTTAATGCAGATAATGAAATTATCAATTAAAAAAAAAAGATATTCCCAGTCAAGTATCCAAGTCAGAAAGACTCAGTATGAAGTCTTTTAAAAACTTCTTATAAAAGTCTTAATGTGACGTCTTAAAGAGCTCTCTTTACGAGGTCAGAACTAAGAGCTCTTAATGAACTCATAAGTTTGGAGTCAATTTTCTGACATCTAACTGAGTCCCTTTTGGACTTCTTTTTGAGTTGGTGTATAATGAGTTTTATAGACATTATAAACAAAAACACAAATTTCTTTTTAATATAAAGCTGTCAAAATCTTATTCATTTTTCATTTATTACTTTCCTGATTGAGAAATTAAATTGAAAAATGATTAAAAATAATTCGAATTAAATGATTTAAAACAATTTGAATAGATTAATATATAGATATACACCCTGGGTATAGGCTAACTCATTTCTCTTAATCCAGGTTAATTAAATTTTTCAAAAATTTTAAATTATATTATGAAGTAATAGGCAATGATGTTAAAATCTGGTTCGTAATCAAACTAATTTAGATAAAATAATAAAATTGGATTCTAATCTGAAAAAATTATGTGAACCTCTACATTTAATGAGTACTTTGCATGTATCAATTTTAAACATTTTATTCGAATTTAACGATGATTCTTTATAACTATATACTTGTTAATTATTGTTGAATTTTTAATATTCATTAATTTATCTATTAGATTTTATATTGTGAAAAGTAAACAAAATTTATATAGACTATTAAAAAAATTTAGGAAAATCTGAAGGACCCTGAAGGCCATCCCTGCAACTTCCCGCTAATTCCATACTTAGGGCGCTTAAAATTGCATCTCAATGGTGTTTTTGAGCTCTTCGAGCTCAAAAATACAATTTATGTGTTATTTTGAGCTCTCCAAGCTCAAAGAAATTGTTTGAGTGCTTTTGAGCTCTTCGAGCTCAAAAAGTCTGATGGGGATTTGATGACACTATTTTTGAATTTTTAAACCGCAAATGCACTTTTGAATGAATAAACCGATTTTCACGCGGTTGGCAGCATTCGACGCAGTTTTTAAGCCTCATAAACCAAATTTTGAATTGATCGCGCTAGAAATTTCGGAGTTATTCCGGAAAACACTTTTTCGGTTTTCTTTCGTTCACGATATCTCTCGGAACTAATCAACCGGATTTTGACTCGGACTGGTGGCGATCGATTTTGTTTTAAGGTTAAGAGTTGATTAGTTTTTGAATTGAACCATCAAGCCGTTTAAAAGTTATTCAAAAAAACCCATTTGAAAAATTTTTTTCAGTTTTGAAATGATTTCTCCCAATCGGTTGATCTGAATCGGTCCAAATAAATTTCAAAATCAAAGTTTGGTCAAGCCCTTTCGAATCGGCACCAACCGCGATGAAATCGGTCAATGTTGTTCAAAAGTTATAAGCGGTTCACATACTTCACACACACACACACACACACACACACACACACACACACACACACACACACACACACACACACACTTGCT
>NW_025401746.1:0-3179 GCF_020080835.1 Cotesia glomerata
ATATATATATATCTACATATTTTTTTTTGACAATTTTTATTTATAATTAATTTATAAAAAAAATAAATAAAAAACATTATAATAATAATTAAAATGAAATATTGATTAAAAATAATAAGTTAAATTTTTAATAATTAAATATAAAAAGAGTTTATAAAAATATTTTTCGTTACAAAAATTTATTTCTAAATTCATTTATTTTGGGGAGTGAATGCCGAGTGAATTTTATCATTAATAAAAGTTAACTCCTTCTCGAGTAACTATCACCTCCCGCTGGGAGTGAATCAATTAAGGGGGTATTCTAGTGTAGAGACATGAATTTTAGGTAATTTTTAAAGATGTCGTAAAAAAAAGCAATCAATATTTTTACCATCCTTTTTTATCAGTTATTTATTAATGTTTCAAGAGTACAGAAAATAAAAAATAAAAAAAAAAGTCAAAATTTAAAAACTGGTAGCCGATGAAGTGGGAGGCGTCAAAAAAAAAAGTAACTTGGCAGATGAGTTTTGACATGATTTCAACCCTCCTAGTCATCTGAAATGAAAAAATAAAAAGATTGATTAATCTGCAATGATGTCGCAAGAATCAGAACTAGCGACAGTGAAAAAAAAAATTTTTGACAAAATGGCGACTGCAAAAAAGACGATTTTTTACCATTTTTTGAGTTTCTCGAATTTTTAAAAATAGTAAAATTGAAATTCAAAGGGATGAGGCTAGTTCGAATTTTTGAGAGGTCTATAAAGAAGATTCTCCTGAAAATTTCAAGTGAATCGGTCCAGTAGAACTCGAGAAATCGTGACAAAAAATATTGAGAAAAGTCTGTTCTGGAGAGAAAAACTTGCATTTAAAGTTTCGCGTAAAGTTTTTCGCTGTCAAAGTCATGAAATGATATATTATACTTACTTTTATTCACTAATCTGCCACTCCTGCTTCATACATCAGACCTTCTTTCTACTTCAAAAATTATTTTCTGCGTTTCTCTCTTCCAATCCGAGCAGTTCTGGCGCTCCTTTGAAGGCGTTGGATGTACGTATTTCGGAAGCGTTCAATCCGGGCGTTGTCTCGTCTCACATCAAATGAAGATGAGCTTCCGGCCCAATTTTCATTCCCATAAGGGTCATCATTTTTAAAATTGGAATGAGAAACCTTCATTAAAAAAATGCAAACAGCGAGAAATGTTGGCTATTTCAATTATCTTAGGTCCGAATAACATATGTTTCGGCACCAAGCAAAGTCCAAATCAACGAGTTTAGAGACTCATTATTGTTTTGAGTTTCAGAACCTCAACATCGAGTTAATAATTTCTCTGATGATAAACTGTCATAAATTGGTTTTATAATTTCTAAAACTTTATCACACAGAGGAACATTATCATGCTGAAACTCCTCTAAGGTATCCTCAGATTGCCATGAAACTTCCGTTTTGTTGGTCGATCTGCACGCTTATATTTTTTCGTTGTAGATTTTTTATCCATTTTATTTATAAGAATCAAAATTATTACTCGCAAAATATCCTTCGATCACTGCACATACGTCCACGTGTTTTCGAGGTTGGGATTTAACTGCTAGCAGCTGGATGTTAGTGAACACTGAATAATATAAAAGACACGTCACCTTGGGTTATTATATTACACTAAATACATACACACACATCACATATATATATATATATATATATACTCGCCTATATATATATATATATATATATATATATATATACAAGTATATATATATACTTCCTATATATATACAAGTATATATATATATATCCTTTATATACATATATATAAAAAGGACAAAGGTTTAACTGAGAAATATAGATTCAGGTAGACGAAAAAGAATCCCTAATGTATTTTGTTCGACTAGACCCAACCGAACCAGTTTGGAGGCCGGGTCGGTAAAATGTATATAGCTCCGAAAATAATTTAAATTTTCAAAAATCCTCTCATAGACATGATGGCAATAGTTAAACTTTGAAAATATAAAAAAAAATCGATTTTTTTGAAATTATACACTAGAATACCCCCTTAAATAACACGTAAAAAAATCTTTTTTCATTAAAAATAATATAACTTTCGAACCGCTTGAGATAAAAATTTTTTGATAGCAGATTATTAAAGGGCATAAAATTTCCTACAAAACCATGCCTAGTTCCATTTTTTAGAGTCGAAAATTCATATATTTACTGGTCATGACAATTTAACGAATAATCAAAATAAGCAATTTTAGGCATTTATTGTTAGAAATTTTTATATTTGAGGAAATAAATTACTTTGAAATAAAATTAGTAGGGAAGGGGGGATTACAAATATTATTTATAGCAAAGCGTGGTTTAAAGCTCTTTGTCCGATAAGCGCTCCAGCTCAAGACAAATTTCTTCAAAAGTTAATTAATTATAAAATTAGGGAAAACGGTTGACCCTGAAGGCCATCCCTGCAACCCCGCTAATTCCATACTTAGGTGCTTAAAATTGCACCAATGACGTTTTTGAGCTCTTCGAGCTCAAAAATACAATTTATGGGTTATTTTGAGCTCTCCAAGCTGAAAGAGATTGTTTTCCTATGTTTTTGAGCTCTTCGAGCTCAAAAGTCTGATAGGGATTTGATGACACTATTTTTTGAATTTTAAAACCGCAATAACTTTTGAATGAATAAACCGATTTTTACATGGTTGACAGCATTCGACGCAGTTTTCTAAGCCTCACAAAGAATCCTAAATTTTAAATTGATCGCGCGATAAATTTCGGAGTTATTCCGAAAAAAACACTTTTTTTGGTTTTCTTTCGTTCACGATATCTCTCGAACGAATCAAACCGATTTTGACCGGACTGGTGGCGATCGACGTGGTTTTTTAAGGTTAAGAAATGATTAGTTTTTGGAATTGAACCATTAAGCCTTTTAAAAGTTATTCCAAAAAAACCACATTTAAAAAAAATTTTTTTTTTCAGTTTCTTGAAGATTTCCCAAAATCTATCAATCTGAATCGGTCAAAATAGTTTTTAAAATCTGAGTTTGGTCAAGTCCTTTCGAATGGCACCAACCGCGAAGAAATCGGTCAAGCTGTTCGAAAGTTATAAGCGGTTAACATACTTTCACACACACACACACACACACACACACACACACACACACACACACACAGATGGAAGGGGTGGAACGAAGAAGTATTGCCTGGTGGCGA
>NW_025401747.1:0-3177 GCF_020080835.1 Cotesia glomerata
GGGCGACCAAGGGAAACAAATCATTCCGTTTCACTGTATTTAATGAAAAAAGAGTACTTCAAACTGCTTAAATTAAAAGCCGCAATATCACGACGCTATCATCGATCAGTTCAGCCACCCAAGAGCCCAGCAGATTTTTGGAAAATAATTGAACAAGTCAAAAGACGCCCCACTGCAGCCAATAATATACCACTGGACATCTGGCATAGCTACTTCATTAATTCCTTCCCTCCAAGAACTTCCTACACCCTCGACCTACCTCACTGTTACCACGACTCTCTGGACCAAGAATTTACAATGAACGAACTGGTAAACAGTATAAACAAAAGTAAACGTGGCAAGGCCCCAGGACTAGACTCTATCAGCAATGATTTTTTTAAAGAGATCCCCGAAAATTAATTACTTTACATACTTACTCTCTCCAACAAAGTCCTTGACACAGAAACTATCCCGGATGATTGGGCTAAGATCGTTATGTTTATGCTATTCAAAAAAGGAGACAATCGCGAACCCAGTAACTACAGAGGCATAGCCTTAAGTAACTCAGTAACTAAGATCTTCACACAAATGCTCCATGATAGGCTGAGACATTAGGCGACATCGCAGAACTTGATCCCCGAAGAACAAGTGGGGTTCTGTAATGGAAAAGGCACCTCTAACAACGTATTTGTACTTCAAACTTTGTTGCAAATGCAATTGCGCTTTCCAGGCATCACCGCATTTGCACTATTCGTTGATTTTAAGAAGGCCTTCGATAAAGTTCCGCACGAAAAGCTTTGGACTAAACTAGCACAAATGAAGGTCAGCAGCAAACTCATCAGGATCCTGATAAGCTTCTACGATAAGGCAACAATGTTTATTAGGTCAGACACGTCACTTTCAGATCGAATAGAAGCGACTGAAGGAGTTCTGTAAGGCGACGTTCTCAGTCCATTACTGTTCATCCTTTATATTGCAGATATTATCGACTTTTTTAAAGTATGAGGAGTAGAAGGACAGCCTGGATGAGTTCACCCAGGTTTTAATGCTGCTATTTGCTGATGACATTGTCATCGTGGCCCACTCTGCATCGAAGCTCAGAATTACCCTCAAGAGTTTGGAATACTGCGACCTTAATGGACTCTCAGTCAACATCGATAAGACCAAAATAAGAGCTTGCAGAGCTTCTGGAAGTTTAAAGAAGAGCGACAACAACTTCAAATTCAAAGATAAATTAATTGAGGTAGTAAAAACCTAGACATATCTTGGAGCTCCTCTTTGTAGTAATCTTCAAGGCAAGCTAGCTTCCGCTGAGGCAGTCAGAAAGGGCAACCAGGCTGCTGGTACAGTGTACTCAATCCTCTCTCGACTTAAGGCTGAAACATGGCATAGCAAGGTAAAGCTCTTCAATAGCCTAGTCAAATCTACACTATTATACCTTGCGCACATCTGGGTATTGCAAGAGGAATCTTATGAAAAACTCGAATCAACACACTGTTTCTACTTTGAGAGAATCTTACATCTCCCCAGTTGCACACCACACTACGTACCACACCGCCTAGAGCTAAACTTGACACAAATTGTCCTGGAAGTGCTAAATCAAATCTTCAACTGGGTAATTAAAGTTCTGGATATGAAGGACTCTCGTCTACCGAAAATCGGCTTAAAACGCCTCCTGAAACTCACTGAGAACTACAAACTGCCAAAAATAAATTAGATTATCCAATTACGTAAAATACTCACCACCATTGATGAGGAGGATCTGCTTTTACACCTGTCCGCCCAGTACTGGAAGCTTAATAAAATAAGAATCCTCGATAAGTTCCACAAACATCTGAAACTACAAGATTTGAGAAGATACTCCAATTCCAAAGCCTGTCAAATTCCGATCCCAAATTCACTCTTCGATGAAAGCACAGCTTATTTGATCAAGAATGAGTTCAGTACGTTGATCAGCAAAATTCAACTGAGACTAGCCAACAATTACTCCTGTCGCATCATACCTCAATCGCAACATCATCCAGCTAAGACCAACGGAACCATTCACAACTTGACGCAAGAATCAGTAGCCCATTTTCTGTTGGAATGCTCGCTCTTTAACACCCACGCGCACAGTTTCTCCAAGTTTCGTCGGACAATAGCAACACATCCGTTTTAGCAAAATATCCGAAAATTAATATTTTTGAAAATTTTTTTCTACTTGTAATATATTTTTTTTTTATTAGAGTAAATATAAAACAGAAAAATTTTTTAAAAAATTTTAATTTTTGGATAAAAAACAATTGCGAAAATTTTGAATCTTAGAATAAAAACAATTACGAAAATTTTGAATTTTAGAATAAAAAATAATGAAAAACGTCAATTGTTGGATTAGGAAAAAACTTTGAAAAAATATAAAAAAATTAATATTTTCGAAAATTTTTTTATTAATTGTTTATTTTTATCCATAGAATACGAAACAAATCACCAAAAATTGATAGACTACGTGGATGAATTTGAATTTTACTGACGATTTTCTATCAGAGTAAAATTTAAGTTAACATTTAAATTGCGACAACTAGTTTACGTTTAAAAACGTGAAACTAAACAATTACCTGGGATTCTTATATATTTTAAATTTTTTTGCAGTGAAAATATATGAACTAAGCTGAATTTAGAAAAGAATAAATTTTAACTTCCCGCTAAGAAAATTGAAAATTTTCAAAAATCGGTAAGTTAATGGTTTTACCCCGTTTTTCGTAAATCGAGTTTTCATCAGATCTCAACGTTTTGAGGTTCTAGGAAGCTTCCCTGACTAGTCCCGTGAGGGTGTCACTATGTTTGTATGTGTGTGTGTGTGTGTGTGTGTGTGTGTGTGTGTGTGTGTGTGTGTGTGTGTGTGTGTGTGTGTGTGTGTGTGTGTGTGTGTGTGTGTGTGTGTGTGTGTGTGTGTGTGTGTGTCTGTGTGTGTTTTTATTTATTTTTTTTTAAGGGGGGGAAATCCTTTTTAGGGATTCTAGGCATAGCTGTTTGGCCTGGGTATGTGGCGACTCGACGCAGTGTCATACTCAAACTCGACGCTAGCGCCCCTACCCACTAAACCCTAAACCCCATTTCTTCTTTCCTCTAATCCCTCATGGAAACCGCCGTCAGGCATTACTTCGTGAGGGGAGGAACTAGCTACTGCTATTCCTTCTAGTGCCTAAGGTGTTAACTATC
>NW_025401748.1:0-3176 GCF_020080835.1 Cotesia glomerata
ATATATATATATTAGACTGGGCCAAAAACAACTAAGTTTTGTATATCGAAAATATTATTTAATGATTAAAAAAATGTTGTGAGAATTTGAGCTCCTTATTATTTATATTAAGAGGTCTATCATCGCAACTTTTAATTTTTTTCCTGAACGGGTTTTTGCCCTATAACTCCTAAACCGTCGAGGTAAATGAAATAAACTTAGATGTTTTTGAAGCAACAATTGTCTGCCGAAAAAGACTGATTGAAGCCTTTCGTCAGATGAACCGTTTTCTTATAAAATGACGCCCGCAAAATTGATAAGACTTTCAGAATTTTATTGTTTAACTTTGGAATCTTTGTAATCCACTTAAAATTCAGTTATCTCAAAAATTCAATAGAGATTCTTAAAGGAATTTAATTTTCACAAAAAAAAAACGTGTCTCTTAACATTTTTAGCTAAATTCACACTCCTTTGAAAGTTATTCAAAGTTAAAAGTTGGATGTCAAAATAAAATTCTGGTTTTTTCTGCTGTAAATTTAATTTTTTGAGCCCATTGAAAATTTTGATCTTCTTTTATCGATAATAATTTTTATTTTATCAACAGAATTATGAAAAATTTGGTGCACCATAATGATATTTATATTTATTGGGCATTAGAAAAGGCTTCTGCATGAAATTGCATTTTCACTGTGTTTTGATAGTTTAAAAAATAACAATCATGTTGTTTTCTCATTGAAAACACCGGCACACAAAAAAAAAAAAGTTGTCTGTACTTGGGACGCGCCACATATATTCCCATGTAATTTGACCCGCTGAACCCGAATTTGAGGTCCGTTTGGCCCCTACACCCTAGGATTTTGAGAAAACTGCAAAACTCGAAAAACGGGAAAATTGGGGGTTTTGGTGATTGAAAAATTTTTTAGATTCTAACTATGCATGATTTTCCATAAGTATTTCAGATCTGCTTTATACTTATCTGAAGTGTACTCAGACCTCAGCAGCCATTAAAAAAGCTCTAAAGTAAATCCCGAAAAACCCATGAAAATTGCGAAAAAAAACAAAAATTCCCCAATATTGTGATAAAAAAATGTATTGAAGCTAAATATATGATGATAGTGATTTTCTATGTAGGTTTTATTCGACGACATATCACAGCAATCTCCAACTTTTATAATCCACTCAGACGTCTCGAAAATTACATCAAACAAATGTGCAAAAAACCCCTGAAAAATTGGAAAAAAATCAAATGTAATATAATAAAAATCGAGTTATTATTCAAAAACATCTAATAAATAAAAAATCATATCATTCGATCTGTGGTGCATAAAAAAAGTATTTCGTCTTAAGACTTAAAAAATTAATTTTTTCGGAAAATATCATCAAAACCCTTTGGATTTGAATTTTAATTCGTTCTCCGCTTATATCTCACCTTTATCTTCAAACGTCCTGCATAAAGGGTTTCTCTTTCGTTTCCTCTCTTCTTCGGGTAAATCTCTCTTCAGAGTCCAACAATGATCTACCATCATATTGACATCCACTCATGTTTTGATGGAATGTTTCTTCTCTTTCTTCACTGAAATTACCAAGATTTTCAGGAAAGTGTGAAAGATGAGATTGTAAATAGTGCAATTTTGTATTCACATTCCCTAAAAATTTCAGATACTTCCTTAAAACTTCCCCAAGCTGCTCTCTCAATCTTGTGCATCTCATACTCAAGATTAGCATCCTGGAATTGAGTCCGAATTTGGGGTACATAAAAATTCCTTCTTTCAATTTATTGTCACTTATAGCTGGAAATTTTTCGTCCAAGTACTTAACACAGTTGCCATTTTTATCGAGAGCTTTGACAAAATGCTTCATAAGGTCAAGCTTGATATAAAGTGGTGGCAGCAAGTACTTGTAAGGATTAATGAGAGATTCTCGCATAACGTTGTGAGAACCATGGATTCAAAATTCTTTCTTGTTGCAGCCGTTCTTTTTCTACTGTAGGGAATTTTCCGATCGTGACTATCCTACAAACATACAAGAAGGGATATATTGTGAACCAGATTGTTGGCTTAACTAGTGTAGCAATTTTCAGATCACCACAAACTTTTCAATGATTTTTGGTCAAATGAGCTACTGGAGTCGGTGCTTTGAGACTTCGCTTAGACAAAGCAATGAAAAACTTTCACTCCTCGTCCTGAAAGTGTTCGGCTTTAACTCATCAATCAAACTTCTTACATCTGAACAGTCCACTAATGAATTTTCGCCGTTTTAAAAATGTTATCAGATTTTTTTTTCCCTATCACGATAAAAATAAGCTGTTGTATTTTTAGTTAATAAATTTTTTTTTCTTTAAGCTGATGTTTCAGGGTTTTCTTGGTGATTTTAGTGAAGAGCAAGGTGAGAGATTCCATCAAGACATTAGTGTGATGGAAAAACGATATCAAGGAACGTGGGATGTAAATATGATGGCAGATCATTGTTGGACTCTGAAGAGATTTACCCGAAGAAGAGAGAGGAAACGAAAGAGAAACCCTTTATGCAGGACGTTTGAAGATAAAAGGGTGAGATATAAGCGGAGAACGAATTAAAATTCAAATCCAAAAGGGTTTTGATGATATTTTCCGAAAAAATTAATTTTAAGTCTTAGGACGAAATACTTTTTTTATGCACCACAGATCGAATGATATGATTTTATTTATTTTGAATAATAACTCGATTTTTATTATATTACATTTGATTTTTCCAATTTTCGGGGTTTTTGCACATTTGTTTGATGTCTTCGAGACATCTGACTTATAAAAGTTGGAGGATTATAAGTCGTCGATAAACCTACATGAAAATCATCATATAATTTAGCTCAATACATTTTTTTATCACAATATTGGGAATTTTTGTTTTTTCGGCAATTTTCATGGGTTTTCGGGATTTACTTAGACTTTTAATGGCTGCTGGTCTGAGTACACTTCAGATAAGTATAAAACAGATCGAAATACATGAAAATCATGCATAGTTAAGAATCTAAAAAAATTTTTCAATCACCAAAACCCCCAATTTTCTCCGTTTTTTTCGGGTTTTTTACAGTTTTCTCCAAAATCCTAGGGTGTAGGGGCCGGACGGACCTCAAATGCGGGTTCAGCGGTTCAAAGTACAGGGGAAGATATGTGGCGCGTCCCAAGTAGAGACGACTTTTTTTTTTGTTGGTGCTGGTG
>NW_025401749.1:0-3174 GCF_020080835.1 Cotesia glomerata
TTTGTGAGTTCGAAGAGCTCAAAAACGTGATAAGTGCAATTTCAAGCGTTTAGGTATAGAATTGGCGGGAAGTTGCAGGGATGGCCTTCAGGGTCAACCGTTTTCCTAATTTTTTTTTAATAGTCCTTGCAGTGATAATTTTCGAAATATTAGCAATTAAAAATCGTACATCGAACATGTATCCCCTATCCTGACCGTAGTTAGAGTGAAAATTTTATTGAATAACAACCAAACTTTTCTTAGAATTTTTTTGAAAAACTGAGAATATTTAATTGAAGTTATAGCAAGAATTATCTATCAAAAATAATATAAACGAGCGGTATTCATTTTTTTATAAAAAATATTTGAAGTTAGCGACTTATGATATTTTACGCACGGAAAGATTAGAACCCGACTGGTTCGTGTTTTGTACCAGACTCAGTCATGTGCGGCGCCAGAGTGGTTATTATGCACAGATTCTGGTGCAGCAGTCGGGTTCTAATCTTTCCGTGCGTGAGTGGAAATAAGTGAGCGATGGTCTGTAAAGAGGGGCAACACTAGTGCGTGAGAGAGAAACCAATAGCCATAGCCCATTAGTGTCTTTATTTGCCACAATACCTCCTAAAATCCTAATTATTCATATTTTTAGGATTTACGAGCATTCGACAGTATTTAACCATTTAAATCATTTCAAATCTTGTTAAATCATATTTTTAGAATTCAATAGTATTTAACATAATTAAAAAATTTGAATCATGTTGAATCCTTTGTAACGGGTGTTTTTATTCCGGTCAAATGGCGCCTTAAATTAAATTATTTTAAATGATAAAACTAACAAATGAATCTAAATTAATTAATAAAAGGGCACCACCAGGATTTTTAATCGCGGTTCCTGGAACCGGAGCCAGAGCTGAGCTTATCTACAGGGAGAGAGAGTGGAGGAAGGTGATCTGAAATGAATAAATTTTTATTTAACAACGGTACCAAAAATTTATTAACAACAAAATAAAATAACAACTTGTTCACTCGCACGTACACTGACTCACTTAAGACTGACTTAACACTGCGACTTATTACTACCGAGGATTCCGGGCTAAAACCGACGGCTCAACTTAACCTAAGTAGCCAGCAAAGCACCTCGTACAGAGGCTATCGTATATGAGGGCGATGTGTAAATTCCTTATAACTAACAAAAATTCTTAATCCTACAGTACCCTCATAAGGAGCGCTTTACTGCAGTTTCTAGCTTACTACCGCTGTACCCCAACTTGTCGTCTATACAACGGCTTCTAAGGTATGTTAATTACTCTACTCGGCAAAACATCAACAAGTAGAGATCGTTACAAAAATTCTTAATCCTGATGGTACCCTCTTATGGAGCGTCTATACTGCAGTTTCTAGCTTACTACTGCTGTACCCTAACTTGGCGTCTATACGACGGCTTCTTAGGTATGTTAATTACTCTACTCGGCAAAACATCAACAAGTAGAGATCGTTACAAAAATTCTTAATCCTGACGGTACCCTCTTATGGAGCGTCTATACCGCAGTTTCTAACTAAATCGCGCTGTCCACCGGACCCTCACGCTCTATCAAAATTCTTAATCCTGACGGTACCCTCTTATGGAGCGTCTATACCGCAGTTTCTAACTAAGTCGCGCTGTCCACCGGACCCTCACGCTCTTAGACTGTACGAACTTCTCTACTCGGCAAAACATCAACAAGTAGAGAATGTACACACTCACACACACATATCCCACACGATCTTCACACACATAACCCGCTCACACACACACACACACACACACACACACACACACACACACACACACACTGGCTCTACTTAACTTTTATTTTTGACTTATAAAATTAAACTCCAAAAATTACAACATTAATTTTTACTAAAATTTTCAGTCATTAGATCACAAATAAATCGTAAACCATTTTCACAACTAATAATTTAATTCTCTAAAAAATCTACACTAAAAACCGATGCTTGAATTTATTCCAAATTATCCACAAGTTTAATACTCAACATTAAATAAATTTTGAGGAACAATATCGACGCATAAATTTATTTCAATTCAAATCGTAATTTATTTCTTAAATTTTGAATAAATTCTTAAGAATATTTCTTTATAAAATTCTGACTAATTTTCTGGGACTTAATCCACGCCGTTAAATATTTTTATAAATAATTCCAATAAAATAATAATTTTAGTCCTCAATAGTTCAATATATAAAATGACCGCGTGGAATTTTTCGATTAATAAATAATTAAGAAAATAATTTATCTCAACGTAACATAAATTCACGAAAAATTATCCACGGGTATCCAATCTTAATTGCGTCGAAGTTCAGTAGCCAATTCTCAAAAAATTATATTAAATAAATAATACTTTCTTGTAATAATTAATATTATTTAATAATAATTCGATTGTTCTTACTAATAAATTATCACGTGAAATAATTGACAGGAGTTTGCGCGCTCAAAATGGACGCCGATGTTCGTTAGTGCGTAGCAAGCCTTGACCTCGGGTAAACGAGCGGCGCTTGCCCGATCGTGAGCTGCTGATTGGAATTATTCTCGGTGTTCAGAAATTAATTAATATTTTATTAATAAAAATGAATTTATTTAAGCCAATCTAGGTTGTTAATAATTATTAACTGGCCGAATCAATAAATTTAATTTCTTACGACTCCTAAACCCAAGAGTCTAGAACATTCCTCGGGTATAAAATCCCCCAAGAGGAATGTTCACAATGCTTACGAATCAAATCAATTAAAATAATTAATTATTATTGAGCAAATTGAGCAAATTATTGAGCAAATTATTATTGAGTGAATTTGTGCTGAGGAAACTCTTCGTTCAAAACTGGCTTCCTTCTTGAACTTTTTGGCTGCTGATGTTGTTGAACTGAGCACTGCACTACTTCTAACTCACCGCTGCGACGCTATCAGCCAAGAAACCTCAGACTTACCCCTACTTAATGCTAATGGGTCCCGAAGACCGAGACGCGCCAGTGCTGCGTCGAATAATTATCATGCGTGATCGATTTAACCGATACAGGGTAAATTACCCTGTTACACCTTTTAAATCATATTTTCAGGATTGGATAGCACTCATGAGGATATAAATTTTTTTAATTCTATTATATTCTTTTTAACTTTCCGCTAAGAAAATCGAAAATTTTCA
>NW_025401750.1:0-3174 GCF_020080835.1 Cotesia glomerata
CTAATATATAAATTCCTCGTGTCACAGTTTTCGTTTGCTATGCTCACTCAGAAACGGCTGGACCGATTTTGATGAAATTTTTGTTAACATCCGGTATCTATGAGAATCGCCCAGCATCTATTTTCCATCCCCCTGTATTGAGGGTAGTCCACCTAAATTTTTTTTTATTTTTTAGACAAAATTTTTTTAATTTCTGACTTTTTATGCAGTACAACATACAGAAATACATGCAATCCTCAATTTTCACCCTTCACCACGATCAACCCTTATTTTTTTTAATAGCCATTTTGGTAATTTAATCATTTTTCCTCTCAAATTAAACTGATCCAATCGTTATTTAATTAGTTATCCCCATAAAGATGTCTACAGGTATCACTTCTGATTTATTAAACAGCACTGAGTAGGGATGAGAACGAAGCCGGTCATACTTTCTTTCTCACTCCCTACACAGTTGTCGGCCATCATTATTGTTTATGCATCAAGTGTAGTATGACATTTAGAATTATCATTTTGCTATCTCAGTGTAACTCTCAAAAGTTAATTTTAATCATTCCTGTTTTATCAACCAGCGTTAAATTATCAATTTTGAGTGTATTTTGCACGATTAGTTAATCAACGATTTTTACTTGGCCTCAAAAGTACTCTAACACGTGACACAGGCTTCCAATATCAGCAGATTTTGTTTTGTCAGAATATACTTTTTTATTTATATCGAAAAATGTTGTTGATCTTATAAAAATGTAATTTTAATTTAATTTTATTAAAAAAAGATAATTGAACAATTAAGATTTTCATAGTTTCCAAAAATCTAATCATTATGAATCTTTATTTTTAAATCTCCAATGGAAATATTGGTTGTATGAAAAAATTATGAGAGACAAATTAGATCAATTAATCAATCTCGTAAGTACACATAAACACGCTTAATTTTTTATAAGCTCTTGTCTTTAGAATATTTTTCTGCTCAAAAGATTGCCTCCCGGGCATTTTTTGTTTCCAGAAATATTGCAACAGCAAACAAATTGCAATCTGCAGATCGTCATATAAATTTTCCTTATTTCCTGTTCGTTGTGTGATTGCAAAATAATTAAAATATGAAATTGCTCATCATTGAAGAGGTTAAGTTGACAGTGGTTTTAGTGTGCAGTGGGCTGTTAGCCAAATTAGCGTCAGTTGATGTCAACTCCTCACCTCTGAGGTTTACCAGGTTCGATAGATATCATCCATTCGATTACTGCTCTGTTGGTAAATTGTTATCAAATTGACTCTCGGCATCAAATTACTATAGTTCAAGAACTTATAAAAGATCTACGGTGTGTTCTGAGCATCAAATTGTTACGGCCTGAGAATTTACAAAGTACCAACAGTGTGTGTATTGAGAAGTAATTTTACTTTCAATCTTCTGGTTATGCCATTGGTGCCTGACACATGTGTTAAATGCAAGAGACCTGTTAAATCATCTGTTATTTGTAACACTTGTCAACAGCATTTTCATCCTGGTTGTGCACGAGATTATGTAAAAAACAGGCCGCTCACTGATTGTTGCAGAAAACAATTTAACTATCTCCTGGGAAATTTAGATGCAAAAACGAGACTTGCTTCGATAAAATCTACTAGCTCTAACACCTCTTCAGTTTCTAGTTTCAAGTCTGCCAGCTCTTCACCTCTTGATCATACATTTAAAGCTCGTGGATCTACCTCACTTGTTCGCTTATCCACAGCTCGTGTATCAACCTCATTGAAATCACCCGTCACACCAAATACACCGATATCTCCTGGTCCAGACTCAGTGTTTCATTCATCTATTCCATCACCAGAAATGTGCAGCTAGCTTCAGACTGGTTTGAAAAGTCACTTGATGATAAGATGACAACTATGATGGAACAGTTCCTATCATCGAACATGTCAGTGAATAAGAAACTTGAAGATCTTAGTATGCAAATTACTGATCTCAAAAATTCACAAGCTGCTACTGTGGCTGACCTTTCGGAAGTTAAAATTAGTGTAAAAACAAATGCTGAGTCAATTTCGGAGTTGAACTCGGAAATTGAAAAATTAAAAGAAGATTATAAATCTAATATGAATACAATGCATAATAATCTAGCAGATCTGAACAAGATAGTCAATCTTGAAAACAGAGAAACTTCGTCTACTTCATCTCTATCAGGAAGTACAACTGAGTTGGTAATTGCAGGTATTCCCAATTCGGTGGCTGATAATTTATCGCCTTCTGAAATTCAGTCTGCTGTTTTAAATGCCCTAGAGTTGCCGCATCTGGTCAGTGACGTTTTGAGCGTTCGCGAATTTCAAAATAAAAGTAGACCGAGACAAGATAAGGTTAATCATTCTTATCTTGTTGATTTGAAGTCTTCTCGAGTGCGTGATTTCATTATAAGTTCGAAACGCAAGTCAAAAAATCTTTTAGCTAAAATTGTGTTTCCGGACTATGTTGATCAAAACTTCAAAGGTGCTATATACGTCAATGAATTTTTACTGCCTGAGATATATAAACTACTTTTACAAACTAAAGAAAAGGCTAAATTAAAAAAGATCAAGTATGTTTGGGTGACAAGTGGACAAATTTTTGCGAAAAGAGATGATGGCTCTGAAATATTTAAAATTAAATGTGTTTCTGATCTTACTAAACTAGATTAACAGTCAACTGATTCAACTAATAGCTCAACAAAAAATATATCTTCATCACAAAATGTACTTAGTCTAAATATAAATAGCCTTATTGGCCATACTGCTCAATTCTTGAATTTGATTAATGATACTCAACCTAATATAATTATCCTGGATAGTGATAATGGAAGTGTTCAAAAATAAAATCTTTGACTATTTGTTAAATTTGGATCATTAATTAATAATGTTATTGTAAAGTGAACAATCTCTCCGATAACTTTGTATAGCTTTGTTCTTTTTCAGCTGTTGTTAATTGAACAATTATTTTAGTTTATTAGTTGTTTATTGGTTGAATCGAATAAGCGTAAATTTTCATTATTTTTATTTGGATTTTTGTTTTTAAGAAGCTATGTATTTTTCTACATTATTTTGTTATTAATATTGTATTTGTATATTCTATTGTATTTAAAATTGCCATTTGGCCTGTGCCTTGGCATTTATGAATTATCAATCAATCAATCAATCAATCTCTGTAAGTACATAAACACA
>NW_025401751.1:0-3173 GCF_020080835.1 Cotesia glomerata
TTTGAATTCGATTTTTTTCGAAGTTCGTTTAAGACGATTTCATTTGTGAAATGGGCCTTCGATTTTAGATTTTCTATTTCAAGAGGGGCTAGAGACTTTTCAATTTTAGGATTTTCACGTAATGAAAATAAATAAGCCCGCAAATAATCCGCCCGGGTTTCAAAATCTTGCCTTTTTAGTCGGGATACTGAAACAGTTATATCATGGATTTTTAATGACTCTAAAATAGACTCGTAAATATTCGGCTTGGTTCTCAAAATCTCGACGATTTGATCTCAACCCCGGAAAAGTTAAATTATTCATTTTAACTATTTATTAAAATACATAGGATGAGAATTTCAAGAATTAAACTTATAAAAGTCAAATTTACGTGACTTTGGAGTAAAGAGGAGCCAAAATACCCCTTCAGTTGTTTAAACAATTTTGCAACATATTTATGTACTAAAACTATTATTAATCATAGCTATAATTAATTTTAGCTCTAAATGAGGAACTAAAACTAATTTCCAATCGCAATATTTCATTTGATTATTAATTCTTAATCAATAATAACGAACATAATTTAAACTAGTTATTCGAATAAAAGTAAATTTTTTGTTTAGGTAATATAAGCGCGTAACATACAAAATATTTACGATACACTATATAAATTCCGTAGCAACATTTTAAGATTTTATAATATTCGTTGTTTAAGTCCGTAGCAACATTTTCTTAAAACAACAATAAGTTTTGTGCTAAAGTAACCGAATAATTAATGTATATTAAATTTTTGTTTTTTTTTTTTTTTTTAGCAAATATTTACTCGCGTAGATTTGTAATATTTAAAAAATTGGAACAACCTCCCTTTTTGATGATCCAGTGTCATAATTAATTCAAAAAAAATAGTACACTGTCACTGTAAGAATCTTGCACTAAACAATTTCAAATCACCACATTAATTGATTATTTTAATCTATTATAAGACACTGTTTAATTATTTAATACAAAATTAGTTGAAGGTAACGTGACTTTAATTTTCACACTCACAGATAACTGCTTCACTGTTTCTTTTTGATTTTCCACTATCGTCTTTTTCAAATAGGTTCGTAGAACATTTTCATATTTAAAGTATTTATAAAAGAGACATTATCTTTCACAAAATAAAATCATTTCAGATAAAATCTTTACAAGGTATTATTTTTCGTAGTTGAATTCCTTTAAAGATTTGAAATCATAGTAGTTTCGCTAAGTGTGATCCTGGTCACAGCACCACTGTTACGTTCCCTAAAATACGTCAAATAAATTCTTTGAGATTTTAAATAATTAAATACCAGGTTTTGACACTTTGGGTAGTCGATCGACCCCCGGTGTGTCGTCACAGATGAGCTTACTTGTTTTATTTTAATTTTTGAACTTACCATTATGGGCCCCATAAATCAGCCCAAATAACCCCCTGGGTTTCTAACCACTTAGCTTCGAAGGGCAGGTAGATGTCGTACCCCGTCTTTCGGAAGTACTCCTTCGAATACCCGTATCTGGGGTCTTTGATCGGGATGACACCTCCTGGAGGGTGAACCTTGGGAACCTCTACTGGGACCAACTTTCAGGTCCTGGTGACATCCGTCCAATAGGCAGGGCGGTTGTTGTTGGCGAAGATTGACTGACCCTGCGGACCCTGGTACGGCGGTGATTTGGGCGAGTCTTCCTCGGCAGTTCGTGCTACACTCACCCGCGGTTCGACGAGTATCTCGTCGTCGATTATACGCAGCAACGGTTTCTGAACCCGCACTACTTCCACTCGCGGCTCAACTGGAATTTCGTCGTCGATTATCGGTAATGACAAATAAAACGGCTCGGCCAAGAGATGGCCACGCTTTTGTACAGATTGATCCGATCGACGTGATCGTTTTCCTCGAGGCATGAAGTAAAGGAAGTTGGCGTTGGCGAAGAGATTGGGACCTGGTGGAACGCCGATAAAGCGTTCGCCCAGCAGGAGGGTTAGGCTGGAGAAGACGCTGACTAGCGCTTCTGCCGAAGGATTTCTTTATATGGGGTAGAACAGCCATAAGGCGCTCATCCCCATAATAAGTGTAATGAGCTATATGTTCGGTATATTTGGTTTATTTGATAATAGGATCTGGAGAGGTTCAAGCCTGAGGATAGAGATCTCTGCACTAGAGAGTCTCGAGATCTACTGACTTGAATTAGCTCCAGATTAGTTTTTATAAACAGTATTTCAGCCATGTTTGCAGCTCAGGTTACTCCCTAAGAGAGTCATCGAGGCCCGGGTTCCATGCTGACGCAAGATGTTTGGACTATCCCCGGCCGCGGTGACTCTCTGCCGATGTCTTATCGCGAGATTTCCGTTACCAAGCTGCTGATCAAGCCACCAGCGAAGCAACGGACATCTCTTAATGTGCATTCGGAGAAAACTTTATTTAAAATATAATATTAATAAAATGAAAAAAAAAATAATTTTAGGCGAAATTCTGTGAACGTAACACCTTCCAACCCTGGAAACTTGCAGTGCTTCAACAAAAAACGGTGCTAGTTCAATGACTATATAAACCAAAAGAATTTAATGAATTTCGCTTTTCTCTTAACTAAACCTGAGGTACCCACGATGGCTGATTTCCTTACGGTCTAAATACTACAAGCCATTATAGACTTGTTAGCTTACAATATTCATAAATGATATATAAAGTTACAATATTTGTATTTAGATCACGACTTTGTCGTGGTAAAGTAGACAAAATTTAATAATGAAAAATTAAATCTAGTTATGGCGATAGAATCGCCTTTTGATTCGAATTAATTATAAATATTAATAATGTTTTGAGTCATCAATTATTGATTATGCGTTATAAGATACAGTTTAATATTAAAATAATCGACATTAAGTCGGAAAAGAAATATAAAATTGATAAATTATTTGACTCTTGTCGCTAAATATAATATTTGGAATGATCGGCTTCCGTCGTTAAATGACTAAAGTAACGTAATCGGCTCAAGTCGCTGAATATAATACTTGATATCTAAAAAAATATATAATAAAAAAAAATATAAAATTGATTATTATACTGAGCGACTATTGAGGCTGATTTCTCTAAAGTTTAAATATAAAATATAAATTAAAATATAATCGACATTCGTCGATGATTTTAGTGCGTAAAATTAAACAAGAAAGAAGAATA
>NW_025401752.1:0-3172 GCF_020080835.1 Cotesia glomerata
TTTATTTAAGACTGCAAATATTGAAAACTCTGTTATGATTCCGAGTGGGTCAATAGTAGCGAGAATTGAAAAATGATTTTGATGATAATGCATGCAAGCAAGATATACGTTTACGGCGTACGGTGTTTTTGATCTAAATCGTGAGCAGTTATTCGGCGGTAATGTTCAATGTTACTGTATACTGTGAGGGTATCGATTTTTATTGTTAAATTTTTTTGTTAATTTGATTAGGTTATCCAGACAACAATGAGCTACTTCACCCTTTTGAGGAGTTTACATAATTTTATAATATCCAATTGGAATTGTAACTATCAAAGCCATTGGAATTGCAGTCTTAGATTATCTAATTGTTGGAATATGGAATTTATCGTGAAAAAATATTTGTTCATTGTTGATTGACAAATTAATATATTTTATAATTACTATCATTAATTTGTTTTTCTCAATAGCCTTAAAAATAATTTTCACTTAAGTGAACTTTCTTATAGTTTTTAATTATCTGGAATAAATTAATAGCAGTTTACTTATAAGTAAAAAACTAGAAAACGGTTGGAGACCTGAAGACCATCCCTGCAATTCTCGCTAATTCCATACCTAGTAGCTTGAAATTGCACCTTATGACGTTTTTGAGCTCTTCGAGCTCAAAAGTCTTATCGACATTCTGATGAAACACGATTCTTTTAATTTTTAAACTGCTGTTACTTTTGCACCCCAAATCAACCGATTTTTCGCGGTTGAGGTGACGATCGATGTAGTTTTTTGAGCTCAATAAAAATTTAGTACAAAAAAATTGATCTGATGAAAATTTCCGGAGTAATTACAAAAAATACTTTTTCGATTTTTTCGACAACGATATCTCACGGACGCTTCAACTGATTCTGACGCTCTAGGAATTGAGTGATCGATGCGGGGTTTTCAAGTTTAAGAGCTGCTTGGTTAAGGGGTCCGATTGGTTCCAGCCAATTAGGAGATATTTGAAAAAATAAAAAAAAAACAGGAAAACAGTTGACCCTGAAGGCCATCCACAAACTTCCATAATTCTATACCTTAACACTATACCTAACACTTGAAATTGCACTTATAACGTTTTAGAGGCTCTTTGAGCTCATAAATACAATTTGTATATTATTTTGAGCTCTCCGAGCTCAAAAAATATCTTTTGTATGCTTTTGAGCTCTTTGAGCTCAAAAGTTTGATAGATATTTGATAAAACACTATTTCTTAAATTTTTAAATCGCGATAACTTTTGAATGAATAAACCGATTTTCACGCGGTTGGTGGCATTCGACGCAGTTTTTTAAGCTTCATTCAAAATCTTTAAGTTTTTATTGACAGAGTGAAAGACTTTAAGAGTGATACAGAAAAAACCAGCACGATTTCTTTCGTCAACGATAGCACGAACAGATCAACCGATTTTGACCGGATTGGCGGCGATCGACGTGAAGTTTTGATGTTAAGAGCTGATAAGTTTTTGGAATTTGTCGGTAAAGCCGTTTAATGGCAATTCAAAAACCACTTTTGAAAAAATTTTTTGTAGTTTTTTCGATTTCTCAAAATCTACCGGTCCGAAAGCGTTCCAAAGTATATACAAAATCTAAGTTTGGTCAAGCCCTTTCGAATGGCACTAACCACAATCAAATCAGTCAAGCCGTTCAAAAGTTATAAGAGGTTTATCCATCCACACACACACACACACACACACACACACACACACACACACACACACACACACACTATGCCTGTATCTTTTTAAGATGGGACTGCACATCACATAACGATGCAAATACTGCCCAGACAAAATTGGACAACGTCGGAGTACACGTTCTTTGAGTGTGACCAGTGGAAGGACTTACAAAAGCAATTTTTGGTGAAACTATTGGCACCACGCTCTCCCCTGAGCTTAGTAACCTGCATGATAAAAAAGAAGATAACTGGTCAGCTGTCGCAGTCTATGCACACCGTCTTTAAAAGAAAAATCGCAGAAAGAGACTAGTAACTAAAGACAACCGTCTTGAGACGCAACACGGACTGGATTGAAGTAATGCTAACGCGGTCCCGATCCGATGCTTCCATGTAACATCTATGGGGAAAGAGAGAGGAGGATGTTTACCGGTATTGTTGTCAATAATGTATTGACTTCCGAGTCCATTATGGGACAAACATCTCGTCCTGGTATACGTAAATTGTATTTGACCCTCCTCTATATAAAAAAAAATAACTACACTGATAGAAGGGATTTCTATTAACATTTAAGAAGATTTCTTTGTATTTAAGAAATCATTTCTTAAAACATCATTCTTAGTATTTAAAAAATATTTCTTTTATTATTTAAGAAATATTTTTTAGTATTTAAGAAATATATACTCATTTCTTTGTATTTAAGAAATATTTCTAAATACAAAAATCTGAAATGATGACCCAATATAGGGGAAAGGGGGTCAAATGAACCACGGGGCAATTGAACCACTCGACTTAAAAAAATCGAAAAAATTGAAAAACGCCTTCATGCTCTTAAGATTAGATTCTAATATGTTAAACTCAGTTATGATCAAAATTTGAAATCATTGTGATCGATAAATTTTGAAAAATTGAGATTTTCTTATTTTTAGGCATGCAAACTTTCTTTTCACGGCTGGTGATAGGTGTTTAATAATATTTTAAATTTTGGATTAATTGATAAAATTTGAATTATAGTAGTTATATATACTATATATTTTATAATCCTCAACTTTGTTTATAGTGATAGAATGGTTTATTCATTTATTATTTACTATTAATTGTTTTAAAATTATACGGGGTCCAATTGAACCAACAGTCCAGGGACGATTGAACCATACGGCATAGGTTTGTGACATGCGCGCGCATCTTGACTCGACGTGAAAATACTCAGGGAAATAACCTAACAATTTGATAAACCCAATTTGTAAATAAAATTATTTGTAAATCGATTTAAAACTTATTAAATATAATATATGTGTATTAAAAATGTGCAACAGTAATATTAGAAAGTAACAATTAATATGTTATTTATTAAAAGTTCGGGTTTGAGTTATAAATGTCATTGGTTCAATTGACCCCGAGCAGTGGTTCATCTGCCTCTCGAGCGGGGTCAATTGAACCATTCGACGCGTTTGGATAAATTAATAATTTTAAAAATTCACGTTGTTTATTA
>NW_025401753.1:0-19884 GCF_020080835.1 Cotesia glomerata
TTATGTATAAACATCAGTCTTTAAAATTAACTATTCGAAATAGTGCTACTAGTGTTATTAGCACGATACTAATACTATTCGGGCTAGTTTCAAGATTCCAACTATACGTCCTCAGCACAGTCATACGAAGTTGGAAAAATTTTATGCCGAATATATAAAAGTGAAAGACACATCACAAGAGGGAAAAAAAATCGAAAGCACAAAACAGAATGTTGAAAAGTTTAACCAAAAACTAGATAAATTGTTCGATATTTCGAATTCCAATAATGGTTAAGCAATTTGCCAAAAGAGCAGCAACAATTTCTGAATGAGTGTCGTGTTGGGAAAACCAATCTTCACTCGCCCGTTACTAATTTCTTTTGCCGGTGGAAACTTTTCAGAATAAATCTGACACTGAACAGGAGATAACAAAATGAAGATAATGAGAATAATACAGACGAAATTGGTTAGTTTCTTTTCCTCACATACAACTATAAATTATCAAGCTCAACAATCAATCATTTTTTAATAATCGAAAACAATTTCTTTATAATTTAGGACCTCATATTTTTCTACTTACTTGTAAAATTTAATTCGCATTAAAATTCTAATTTTCTTAACCCTCACATTTTCTTGAAAAATCTGAATTCCTGATATAATTTTTCAATATTTTAAAATTTGTTTCTAGATTCATAACTTTTTTTTCTAATTATTAGTCTCATCATTTTTGGGGTGTAAAATTCTCTATCAAGTAAATCTGAATAAGTGAGATAAAATCAAAATTTATTTTCAATTTTTTGACAAAAAATTTTGACTTGAATAAAAAAATTTGTTTTCGGATTTTTTGCAGTCGAAAATTCCCTAAGTACGCTAGTTAAAAAATTAAAGTCTCTGTAAACCAATAAATTTAGAAAACACATGGGATATATCATTTTGTCTTATTTTTATTGTTGGGGAAAATTGACGGAAAACTCAATTCAAAGAATATCTTTGCTTCTGGATAACAGAAGCTTTCAGAATATAAAATTTGAAAATATATTTGAAATCAGGATTGGGTTTATTTATTTAATTCTGAAAAAATTGTTTTAGGCATGAAATTATCGCAACATTAGATGCCAGCAAGTTTTTGTAGTCTATCATCAAATTCCAGTGGGTTGAAACGAACATATGCTCTGATTTTGAGGATGAACTCCCTGTACCTCCTAAAAAGAAAAAAAAAATCAATATTTTTAAGATTTGATTCAACATTTTGTGGAAATTCAATGCTAGGTAAACTTCAATGATTAATATCTCAGAAAATATCGATCTTAGTGGATTTGCGTGCTAAGGGACCTTTTTGTAGAAAATTGAATTTCCTACAAAATTATCATTTACATTTTTTCTGTATGTCTTGTTGTTTATGAGATAATGGAGTGAAAAAACAAGAATTCTATAAAAATTTGGTTTGGCGGTCCAGTACTACCCCTGCCAGTATGTGTGCCAATACGACCTTCAAGCAAGTAGACAATGGGACTACCCTCTTTGTAGAGCATTTAATTTCTGAAAAAACCCGTCCATGGTCAAAGCGATGCTATGAAATGCCACTGAGCTATAGAAATTTCTAAAAAAAAAATGAAAGTTCTCGTATAATTCAAATGGGGAAATCTTCACACTGCTGTGTAGGAGTACTTTAATATTAATATACTAAGGGCTCAAACTTTCAGGGAATTTTTGGGTGTATTTCCAACAAATGTATTTCGATGGAAGCGAAAAAAAAATAGTCGCAAAAAAGCACCCCTATATATATATATATTAATGATATATATATGATAATAATGAAGTCTTCAATGAGAAATTGCGTATAAAGCTTGTCACCACGCTGATATTTCCGGTAACGCTTCTTGACTACTGTTGTGTAGGTTACTGTAAACATTAGCAATAGTTTGCATGGAGCAGGCGGCTGCAGCGTAAAAATGAACTCCTGTGTTCAAGCTATATTTTTAGGGGTTTCAAGGGTTGAGCATATTTACGCCGTACCTTTTTAAGAGGGGCTGGGATGGTTGAAGTTGAGTGACAGGGAGAAATTATTTCATGGCATGCCTTTTTATAAAGAAATATGTATGGGGCTACCGACAATTGTCTCAGATGTAATTTGGAGTTTGTTTGCCGGTAGCTTCTCTTGCGGAGGGGTGATGTGTTGAGGATTATTTACGCCCTCGCCTAGACCTAATTGTCGGATATTTGAGAACTCTTTTTCTTATCCTCAAGCGGGATACGCATTTGGAATGCGCTACCCCCAGAAGTAACTAAAAGCTGAAAAATTATGAACTGTTCCGTAGTGCGTGCTATAATTATTATTTGCAAAAAGTATTAATTTATGATATTGAGCTTTGATTGTCATTATTGTATGCTGCTGTGCCTTGAGTGATATTGAATGATATTAGTTTTGCTTAACTGAAAGTTATTACCAGGTTTTCTGGCAACTTTGTTTGTTCCTCATATCTACCTTCACGATTATAATTTATAATTTATAATTCACGTTATTATTTCATTATAATATGTTTATATTTTATTATTTTCAATTCTATGTAATTACTACGCTCTGTATTTTACACTGATTATAATGTATAATTATGATGGTCCTGAGGGAGCTAAGGCCTCTAGGGTCAATAAAGTTTATTATCTATCTATATATGAGGGATTTCCAACCTATGTATTGACTCATCACGATATTTCTTGGAAACCACTCGTGGATAGAGACTTTGAAATGTAATAGAAATATTTTTTTTCTGGGCCGAGTAGAGGTCAGCTCAGAATGGATTTTACGAAATTCCACCCACAAGAAGTGTTGCTCGGGCGTTAAAAATGAAAAAATTTCCTGTTTTTAAACTATAGCTCCTAAAGGCTCCAAATTTGGTAAGAATTTTTTATGTGTGATGTAGAAGTGATCTATCAGAAGATTTTATGACAACCTATCCCCAACAAGGATTGCGGGGGTGCGTGCTAACAATTAAAAATTTTTAATTTCCAAGCTATAGCTACTACAGAGAACTACAGAGATTAGAGCACTCGTCAAAGTTTTATTTTCAAAATTTCATCGCGAAAAAAAAATCATATTCCATTTACAAATAAATGCACTTTTAAGTATTCAGAAAAAGAACAACTGCTATTTTTTCAATTTGAAAAAATCGATTTCCTCGCTGAAATATCGATTGTCAAAATTTTCGATTGTCGGTTGTCGGCTAAGTTCACAGTCATAATATAATAACCTTGCAGTTTCTTTGGTACTTTTCTTATTCATTGTATAATTAATTATTCCTAGAAAATACTTATTGAAATTCATAAGCTTTTCGAATGACACGTAAATATTTTGAAATTTTTTTGTTCATGACATTTCTGTGATTGATTTAAAAAGTGGTATTATGGAGTCCCAGTCATTTTGACATTACTTAATTCCAAAAACTTTTTTATTTTTTAAAATTTTTGAGTCGACGGCAATATTATATATATATATATATATATATATATATATATATATATATATATATATATATATAAGAATAAATAAAATAAATATGATTCAACAATCCACAGATTCGGTAGAATCTGGCGCCAAGTTCCGTTCAAATCTGCTGTAAACGGAGCGCCAGACTACCGACTGTGTTTACTGTAAGCAGAACGGTATTTTGAGGTTGCAAAATTTTATTTAATTCTACGGTACTTTTTTTTTCCTAAATTGTATATTATAACAGTAATTCATACTTTATTTGACTGTTATTAATTAATTATATTCACTTATAACAATTAATCTACTTGAAATTATTAAATTTAATCAGCACAAACTATAGCAACGCAAAAATTTCGATCCTGACTTTTTTCGATGGGCAAAGTGATCTGCCACAGACTAAATAATTCGAGAATGCATAGTAATCCTTCATTAGATGGAAAACTACAGTTAAAAATAGATATTTCACAGCTTGCATCTACACCCGCCAGGGTGCGCTAGAATTATTTTTACATAAACTGTAGTTTCAAGGGGATAGTTTGCTATAAAAAATGCAACCAACGCGAGACTTAAGTTGGTACCAATTGTAAATTTTTATTATAATTACAAAAAATACTAAAATCCGAACAAAAACAGTTTCACTGTAAAAAAATCGCGCCAAATCCACGTTCATAAGACTATTAAGAAAAAAAAATTTGTTTTTTTCTTTACAAAAATATATAAAGTAAAAAAATTAAAAAATCCAAGTAACCGATATGATTGCTTATGATTTTCGGAAAATAAAAAAAATTTTGTTATAAATTTAAAAATTAAGAAAAAAATTTTGGAACGTACTTGGTGTGCGTCATTGTGTATTTCAATTTTTTTAAAGTCCTAGTAAATAGATTTTACGAATTTCATTAAAAGTAAAATATTTTGCAACCGCGCACACTAAATACGTTCAAAATTTTTTTTTTTAATTTTTAAATTTATAACAAAATTTTTTTTATTTTCCGAAAATCATAAGCAATCATATCGGTTACTTGGATTTTTTAATTTTTTTACTTTATATATTTTTGTAAAGAAAAAAACAAATTTTTTTTTCTTAATAGTCTTATGAACGTGGATTTGGCGCGATTTTTTTACAGTGAAACTGTTTTTGTTCGGATCATATAAACAGTATCAAACATTATGCTAGAATAAGGAGCCATACTATAACTGATTTAATTTGAAATAAACAAATAAAATAGCATTAGATCAATATCTAAAAATTGCTTATAGAAAATTTTTAATTCGGAAAATGTCTGTTTTTTAACTTATTTTCTTAACAAAAATAAACTATAATAGTCTTAGATAAAGTTTTATCCTGAATTGGGAAACTGACCCATGAGTATTTAAAAAATCACCGCACTATTGTGAGGTAGTGTCACCTAAGTGCAACTAGTCACATCACAGTAGCATACGTCAAATACTATACCTCAGTTTGCAGGGGTAACATCGATTTATCCTAAAACCTAGTTTCTTTCAGTCTAACAGCGTATCAGGTACAGATTGTTCCCTCTACAATTTTGAAGCAAATACTATTAAATACAGTCATACTTAGTTCCAGTGGTATTTTGAGGAAGGCAGATTTTAAGCTAGTTATATTTGTATACAGTTCAATTTTAATACATACGACTGCTGAATCTATACAATGATACCACCAACAACGTTTGTACCTTACCAACTTAATATCAAAAATTGTTTGAATCAACATATTATTCTGCCACTTAATAATTACTCTTTACCTGCATTATTCCTTTGTCATTTTATATCTGCAATTATAAATTACCAGTCAATATTATTTTAGGAATATTATATTTCTTGTTTAAATTGGAGCGCACATATTTCAAGTTACTCTCTCTATGAACGACTTTGACTTTATATTTATATGAATTTCATCTAGTGATATATTAATGCACGACTATTTCAAGCCAACTATGAAATGTTGCCAACATATTTCATTACAGTGCATTTTTAGTTCATACATATTTCTTTCCGTCATGAGTTCGCAGCACCACGAGTATAGCTCAAGTATACTTTGTAACAGATTACAGAACTGATATCGACTGTGAAAATTACAGTTTTTTTATGGTAAGAAGAATTTCGTAAGGTAAGTTAAGAACAGAGATTTGTAATTTATTTTTTGAATTTTTATATTAAGCCTGAAATGTGCTGCTCTCTTGAGAGTATGTGTTGTAACTCAATAAAACGTTGTGCTTTTGGAATAATTTTGAATAAAAAGAAGCTACTGAGAAATGATATCCATAAAGTCAATGTAACTTTTGTTGTAATATTAAAAATTAAAAGAAGAAATTGTCTCATATAATTGTTATACATCATTGAGTATAACTTACATTTTTTGAAGTCTTACAACTAAGCTATAAAAAAGCCGATGTAAGTTCAGGCAGTGTGTTAAAATTTTTATTGTTAAAGTACCACCAAATACGTGGTTAAATTAATACTGGTACGTGCATGTGCTAATATAATATATATTCCATTTTAAAAACTTCGAGATAGCTAACAATCACATTTTTTTTTAAATAAATTTTGTATTATCTAAAATAAGAATTTTATATTCTGAGTAAGGTAAGAGCCCCGGTAACCGCTCATGTACTGCTCACTCCATGTATTTGTATACTTGTGAATATAGATATACAAATACATGGAGTGAGCGGGTATTGGGGCTCTTACCTTACGCTTGATTAAGGAATTTATAATTTGAAATGATTTAGTCAATTATCTGAAACTTTATTTTACCGCATGGTTGCAAAGCTATTCCCTTTGTTAACATTAAGTATGGGACGTGCGTGATTCGAAGGGAGAGTAGGGGTGATGGCTTATCCCCGCCGTGGTAATCGACGGTTGCGTTACACGTTACACCAGTGCAGCCAGATCGTGGGCAAAGTTCCCCCACTTTCCATTACACTCCATGCTATTTTTGCCTTAAGTGGGGGGTCGTTCTACCCACGATCTGGCTGCACTGCGTTACACTTGCAGTTGTTTGTGAAACTTCTTACCGTGTCGGTGGTGTCACGTGTTGCAGCACAAAATAGTTATATTTATTACAAAATGAATAAAAAAATTTTTCATCGCGTACAAAATCCCCGTCTAAAAGTACCGGATAAAATTTATGAAGGGTACGGATATTGTATGTATCAGACTGTTGGCAGGTTAGTAATATACAATTTTAAATAAGATTGTTAATACTTTTTGCATGCTCTAATGTAAGCCTTGATATTGTTAATTTAAATCTTTACAACAATACTTTCCATATTTTTTTCTTAAGATCGAGAATTTCTTAAAGTCGTGTTTGTTCTGGATTTCTACGTTTTTATATCTTAATGATCTATAGCAAATATTTATTTGTATTGGGTCATACGTGTTTGTGTAATTCAATTTTTAAGAGCTTATTATAGTTTCATCTTTCTTAGAAAATTTCTCTGTCATACTTGTACAACAAATGTAATCTTTAAATATATATTTTCACCGTTAATTAATGGCAATTTTCGAAAAAGCACTTTGTACTTAGATTATTGCGGCTCAGTTCTATTAAAACTAAAAGTTAATCAGTCAAAATTAGAATTGAAAATTTACTGTAAATCACATAAAAACCTTCTAAATAATGTTTTTGAGCCTCCGGATTGTGCCTAATTTTTTTCGACTTTTAAACTTTCCTTTAATTTTTTCAGTGGCTGCGAATTAAAACATTTTTAAAAAACGTATTTTTTCACTTTTTGTTAGGATAGATTGATTCATTCTAATAAATTTATTTCTAAGTTATTGTCGTTATCATCAGTTTAAGTTCTTTTTTGTTCCATGTTTATGATTTCCTCAATTTATTTAGTGACCAGAAGAAATATTAAAAAATTGATGTATTTGTAAAATTAATATGCCTATCCATATTAGGCTTGTCCGAATCGCGCTTTTTTCATTTTGCCAGTGTATATATTTTAACTTTGCTTATTTTGTATATTTTAGTTACATTCGATGTTTTGAACGTTATGCGTACAGTTGTGATGCAATATGGAAAATTAGTTAATAATCAACCTGTGTTATCTAAAGGCCATAATCACGAAGCAGATCCTAAACTGCATCTTTATGTTACTTTTCAACATGCATTATTCGAGGCTACCGTTTCACGCCCCTTTCGATCCTTCCGATTAATTTATGATCAACTCAGTGTGGTGTAAGTATCAAATTTATTTAATTATATTATATTTTGTAGTTACTATTAAATTTTGTAGAGATATTTTAAATATACTTCTATATCTTCTGCTTTTACACGGTGTTCCCAAATATGAATACTACGGAAGTCAATTCTACAAAAAGCACGCATTTGACACTTGTAATACCGGGAGTAACTATCTAAACTTATTGTCATAAACTTTATTGATATTGCAGGCATTATGAAGCTGCTGTAAAATTCACTTGCCAAAATGAAGCCAGTTATGGAAAACTGGCGCCGCCGTGAACAGCCTCGGCGTCCACCAACTCCTCAAAATTTGCAAGAATTTTCTAATTTATTAAGCATGCCCCAATGGTCACATTTTTTGACATATCCTCATGGTCAATTGAAAGTTGTTACTCTTACTTCAACTGATGATTCGTTTTTAACAATTATTTGTAACGGTGACTTCTTTGAAATCAGTTAATACATCAATGCTTTTTATGGATGCAACTTTTAAAATTACCCAAGGAAGCCAAATATTTATCAAGTGTTTACAGTTCTTGGCTTGATAGACGACCATCAGGTATATGAATAATTCATTAATTTATGCACCAGTAAAAAATTTTCCGTCAAATTTGACACTCAAATGAGTGTTACTGAATTCTTTTATACACAGTGTGTTACTTTGACTAAACTTATTATTTTTAAAGAAATAACACACCTGCATGTTACAAGTAACACACAAAAGTGTTGAAATTATTTCGATTGGCTCGTCAATTTAACACACTAAAATGTTATTTATTACACGTAGAGAGTGTAAATTTCAACATTTCTCATGTGTTACTTTAATAATTAAAATTATAATGGTTTTAATCTAGAAATAAAAATATGGTTCAAGTAAATTTAATAAGAAAAGAGATGTGAGGCAAAGCGGACTTTCACAAGCATAATAGATTGTTCAACAAAAATTTTATTAAACCATTAAACGATAAAGCAAAACAAAAGGTAGAGAGTTAAACAAAATTCTTTTCTTTGAAATAAAAATTAAAATATCAGTAAAAAATTATTTACTACAAAGTAACACATAAGGAACGTTGAAATTTACACTCTCTATGTGTTACAAATAACATATTATTAGTGTGTTGAAATCTGAAGAGGCAATCCGAAATTATTTCAACACTTTTATGTGTTACTTCTTTGAAAAATAATAATAAGTTGAGTCACAATAACAGACACTGCGTGTAAAAAAAGTAGTAACACTCATTTGAGTGTCAAATTTGACGAAAAATTTTACTTTATACTGTGTATATATATATATATATATATATATATATATATATATATATATATATATATATATATATATATATAAAACTTTCTATGTCACAGTGTTCAGGTTTATGTTACTTGATGACGTCGATTTTTTATACCAAACATTTCTTTTATAAACTGATTATTTTTAGTCTTGTTTCTGCTTAATATGTAATTGCACGCCTCATAATGCGAAACGATCCAAAAAGTGCTCTACTCTAACCTTACCGAAATCAAGCAATGTCTTGAATTAACAATGTCTCTATTAACAATTCCTACAGCATTCATAAAATAATATGAATACATGTCAGTCAAGAAAATACACTTGTTTCGATGCTTTTGACATTTTTTAAAGACATTTGCTTTATTAAATACAAAAAAAATTCCTTGCACGTTTGGGATGTTTGTATGTATGTATGTATGTATAGATTTTTCAACTTTTTTATTATGACACTAAAATGAAAGAAACCTTTCATTACATTTCATTAAACTATAATTGAAAAAAAAAAAACAGTTGGGCTATCTACTACATCTATTATTTTGTGAATTAAGTAGTAATAGGACAATTATAAATTTGAACTAAGAATTTTGGAAAATCTAAGAATGAACGACTATTAATGCTTATTTAGTCGTAAAAAAGTATTATGAAAAATAGATAAATAGTAATTTTTTATTATCATTTCTCATTACAATATAAATAATAAAAAAAATAATTGTACGCAATGCCTTCATCAGAAAACATAAATTTCGATTATCTTATGATTGAAATACGAAAAAAAATCTTGTTCTTTTTACGGTATACACATTCAGTAGCTCTGGCATTCCATCATCGGAGATATGAATGGTACAGCGCCAAATTCTACTAAATCTGTGAAATTAAGCTCCTTTAAATTATTTAAAAAATGTCATGCAAACTTTTTTGTTTCCGTAAACTAACAAGGATATGATAGTATAAATAGATGCGCAGAATGAGGTAGAAATTTTTGGTGATCGTAAAACACTTTCTTATGCCTCATATTATGAGTCGTGCAATAAATCTATCATTTAATAAAACAATAATTGCTTTAGGCTTTACCATTATGCTGGGTGCTGATGACGAAGAAGTCAACCATTGCGTATAAAACGGCACTTTCTTATTTTAAAACAGAATTGGCAACACACATAACTCCACAGACTATTATGACTGATTTTGAAGCGGCACTAGATAACGCTATCAAATCTGTGTTTCCGGAAGCTGTCCATACTGGATGCTTTTTTTCATTTCTGTCAGGTTAGTTCAGACATAAGCAAATTAATGAATGACAACAAAATTTATGTTTAATATACTCTATTATAAAAATTTATTATTTCTTATTCAAAGTTTATTGAAAAATATTTCACAAAAATAAGGTCTATTTTTTCAAATTAACCATTGGTTTATACTTTTTCAATGGATATTTTTAAAACTGCATATCTATATTTTTCAGACAATTGAAAAAGGTAAAGTTCATAATTTGTTACGTCAATCGACTAGTTTAGAAAATACCGGTTTTTAATGATTCCGAAAATTAAAAAAATTTTATATTTTTCAATCTTGGTCTGTTAATAACTTGATTGCGATAATTTCTTTGATTTCTGTAAATTGCATTTAAAGGTTTATTATATTTTCTTTAATTTTCACTTTAATTAGTCCCTCGACTGAAGAGATAAGTCCATATGCAATTTGAGGTCTCAGGCTAGAACCAATTTTATTTTATATATTTTTAGCCAAGATATACGAAAAAGTCTGTTTTTTTTATCTACGGTGTCACAAATAATTCTTATGAATTAATTATATGTTTAAAATGAAATAAATCGTGAACCGTTGATTTAACGGTAAAGTTTATTTGAAAAAAAAAAAAAAAAAAAAATGTATAATGTTCAGAATGGAAAAATACGCTAAAAAGGCATTATGTATTTTTTTCATAGGACCAATATTTTTGAAGATATCGCGAAAAACATAGTCCCGCTATTGGACCTCTCTATCGCACGCAAGTGTTCCCCCCCTCCCTACTTACCGTCAGGTTACCAATAGACAGTGCCACTAGTAGGAGATGCGGACATAAAATAAAGTTTACTTTTTGGTGTCAATAGGAGATTGAGGGATGAAACTTTGAAAAAAAGTTCTTCCCTTAAGGGCTGTTTTTTCGTGTCTATGAGGTGGAAAGACTTTTAAATGGTCTCATTATTTTTTTTTGTATTCAGAGAAACTCTATCAAGTTTCATCCCCAAATCTTTTATGGACACCGAGAAATGCATTTTTTTAAATCGAAAAATGACGAACTTCGGTAAACATTCGACCTTCAAGGGTTGTTTTTTTGCGTTTGTGGGGTGAAGGACTTTTAAATTGTTTCATTATCTTCTGTACGGTATTAAGAAATACTCTGTCAAGTTTAATCACTTGATCTCCTATAGACACCGAAAAATAGATTTATTCTATGACCGCATCTGCAACTAGTCGCACTGTCTGCTGGGTAGCCTGACGGTGAGTAAAGGGAACACTTGCGTGCGACAGAAGGGTCCGATAGTGAAACTAAATATTTCGCGATATCTTCTAAAATATCTGTCTTCATAAAAAAAAATACATAATTCCTTTTTTGTGTAATTTTTCATTCTGAACATTTTTTTAACTTCCCGCTAAGAAAATCGAAGATTTTCCAAAATCGGGAAGTTATTGGTTTTACCCAGTTTTTCAGAAATCGAGTTCTCATCAGATCTCGACGTTTTGAGGTCCTGGGAAGCTGTTCTGACTATTCCCGCGATGGTGTCCGCGCGGCTGTATGTATGTATATATATGTATATATATATATATATATATATGTGTGTGTGTGTGTGTGTGTGTGTGTGTGTGTGTGTGTGTGTGTGTGTGTGTGTGTGTGTGTGTGTGTGTGTGTGTGTGTGTGTGTGTGTGTGTGTGTGTGTGTGTGTAAACCTCTCATAACTTTTGAACGGCTCAACCGATCTGATCGAAATAAGTGGCGATCCAAAGAGTAGCGTTGCCATTATATCTCGTGAGAATTTGAATTGATTCTGTTCGTTAGATTTTTGAGAAATTTCAAAAATAAAATTTTCAAAAATCGTTTTTGGAATAACTTCTAAACGGCTGTACCGATCAATTCCAAAACTACTCCGCTCTTAAACTTGAAAACCCCGTGGATTGCCGCAAAGTCCCGTCAAAATCGGTCGATTTGTTCGTGAGGTATCGAAAACGAAAATTTCGAAAAAGGTGTTTTTCAAAATTACTCGGAGATTCTTCATCAAATCGATTTTCTTCGTTGCAACTCTTCGACAGAGCTTAAAAATTGACATTGGTCGCCGCCAACTACGTGAAAATCGGTTGATCTATTCAAAAGTTATCGTAGTTTGAAAATTTCAAAAAATGGTATTGTATCTCAGACCCATCAGACTTTTGAGCTCGAAGAGCTCAAAAGTGAAGAATAGCTATCTTTTGAGCTCGGAGAGCTCAAAAAGCAAATCAGTGGAATCTTAAGCGTTTAGGTATGGATTCAGCGGGAAGTTCCAGGATGGCCCGCAGGGTCAACCGTTTTACAGATTTTTTCAGATCAACTTCCGCGTAAAATCAACGGTTTACGAGTTATTTTATTTTAAACATTTAACTTATTTATATCAATTGTTGGCTACCAAAATAAAGTTGGTTCCAGCCGGGGGCCTCAAAATACGTACGAGCTTCCCTCATCAGACGAGGGACTAAAGCTCGTTTACTCTTGCAGTCGTTTTTTTAATTAGTTTCAGTAGACTAGTCAACAAGTGCCTTTTTGGTTTCAACCTTCAAAAATTATGATTTTGGTGTCATTCTATTCGTAATCGCATCTAGAAATTTTTTGTAAAATTTGAAGTGGTGCTTAAAAAAATTACAAAATTTATAAAAAATTAAGTAAAAAAAATTGTGGTTAAGTTTGTTGCGAATATTTCAAAAACTAATTGAAATTTTTGAATTTTGAAAAAAAAAGATCGGAATAGAAGAAATAATTTCCTGAAAAGATCAACATTTTCGGTACTGTAAGACTAATATTTATAATTTTTAGACGACTGAAAATACGCCCAAAAACGGAAACTCCGGCTAACGTAGCCATGCCCAGTTTGGATCTTAAATAAAAAATTATTATTTACGCTTATTAAATATAAAAATTAAAAATTTTAAAAATTCATTCGCCAACAGAAAAGATAAACGAACAATAATCGTCTGGCGAAAAATTTTTATATCGTGATTTTTCATAAAGTTATCCATTAGTTAATTAAGAATTTGTTATAGCATGAACATGAACATTGCATATGCGATCATTGTTCAATTGTCAACGTGGGATTTTTCTAACGTTCTATAAGGAGTTATTTTTTAGCGGCTTCAGAATAGAATCTCGTTGGAAAAATTGTTAGCTCTCACTTTGTTATTAACAATTTACGGCGGTGATAAATTGAAAATTTGTACAAGTCATTGGAAAAAAAAATTTGTTAAATGTACAAATTGATTCTTTTTTTTTATAAACGGAAGCTATCTAAATTTTATTTTTTTTTTTTATTTCTCACATCCCCTATCGTTCTCAAAAATTATTTTGTTAATTGTAAAACTCTGAGCCATGATGACATACGGGGTCCATTTAGTTCTTTATAACTTAATCCTCTTAGGATTTTCTTTGTATCATTTATGGAAAATAGTCTCTCTTTAGGACATCTGTAATTTATCATTTATGAGGCCTTATTTTCTCTACATGGAGAAAATATTTCGTCAAACGAATGCATGTCTTGTCTCTTTTTCTTTTACAACTGTCTCTTTCCCTTAAAGACAAAGATTTTACATACCTTCTCTAGCTTAGTTCCCTTTCACTCCACCTTCTCTCTCGATTACCAATCGCAAAGTATTTTGGTAAAACGACCCGCCCATGGGTGTACTTCCTTTCCTGTAAGACTTTCAAGAACAGGTGCAGCCAGATCGTAGGATTTTTTTACCCCCACTTTGAGCCGTTTTCAATGGGCTTAAACAGGAGAGAAGATACCACAAAGTGGGGGGAAAAAAATCCTACGATCTGGCTGCACTGCTTCAGAATGAAAAAAGCAAAAATCTCTATGAAATGAGTCTAACTCAACCAGTTCTTGCAGAAGCAATTACCACCACAACGTATACCGTCGGCTCGTAAACCGAACAAAACCGTTCATACCTCAAATACCGTCTTCAAGTTACCCAATTTTTACATTGTTTGTAATTAAAACGCTAATTAATAAACTATTAGCTTAATATTAATTAATTTATTGAATTTATTCTTTGACTTCATTTTGAATCACCCTGAATTAAAAAAAAGGTTGGAAAATTAAAAACATTCAGGTATATCTTCGGTTAAAAAAAAAAAAAATTTTGAAACTGAAAAAAAATATTTTTTCCAATAATTTATCAAACTTTTCAATTTATCACCGCCGTAAATTGTTAATAACAAAGTGAAAGTTAACAATTGTTCCAACGGGTTTCTATTTTGAACCCGCTAAAAATAACTCCTTAGAACGTAAAGAAACATTTCAGGTTTACAATTTAACAATTATCGCATATGCAATGTTCATGTTCATGCTATAACAAATTCTTAATTAACTAATGGATAACTTCATGAAAAATCACGATATAAAAATTTTTCGCCAGACGATTATTGTTCGTTTATCTTTTCTGTTGGCGAATGAATTTTTTAAAATTTTTAATTTTTATATTTAATAAGCGTAAATAATAATTTTTATTTAAGATCCAAACTGGGCATGGCTTACGGTTGCCGGAGTTTCCATTTTCGTGCGTATTTTCATCCCTCTGAAAAATTATAAATATTAGTCCTACAGTTCCAAGAATATGGATATTTTTCAGGAAATTTCTTCTTCTCTTCGAATCTTTTTTAAAATTCAAAAATTTCAATTACTTTTTGAAATATTCGCAAAAAAATGAACCACCTTTTTTTTACTTAATTTTTTATAACTTTTGTAATTTTTGTAAGCACCACTTCAAATTTTTCAAAAAGTTTCTTGACACGATTACGAAAAGAATGACATCAAAATCATAATTTTCGGAGGCGAGTTAAAAGTTGGAACGAAAAAGGCACTTGTTGACTAAACTATAGCAATGAAATCTTCTTCCATTCCGGCTCCCGAATCGTCTTTTTTGGTTATTTATTCAATCTATATACAGTACAACCTGGTTATAAGTTACTCGATTATAAGTTACTTCCCCTCAATTTTCTTTCACTCATCTCGAGATGATACCCCCACTACTGTTCCGCTGACGATGTTTTTCGGTAATTGTAAAGGATTTTGCTCCGGCAGTCCTTTTATAAGTTAATCAGGTAAATTTATATTTTTAGTCTTAAAAGTATTATAATTATTTATAATTAAATTATTTATTCATCAATAATCGAAATTAAATGATCTAAAAGTAAGAAAGTATGTTATTTATTGAAAGTAAATAAATACAAATACCATTATTAGTAGAAAAAACATTAATTTTATTTTATAGTTAAAAAAGTACACAATTTCATAATTATGCATGTATTTAAAACACTATTTATTTATTAATGACAAGAAAGATAACAAGAAAGATGCAAAATTGGATGATAAACTCTGATAACATATAAATCTGCTGTAAATATTTTAAGTTAATTTAATAAATAATCTCAAATAAATAGCACTGTACGTAAAGAAAAGACAAACGTCAAGTAACTTATAAAAAGACTGTGGGCGCAAACACGAACACAACGCACACATACGCGTAAATTCGGCCGATCGTGGAGTTAAACATAGTGGTGGGGGACAATTTTTTCTAAGAAATTTTTCTCCTACAGCCCCAAAAAGTTACTTATAACCAGGTTGTACTGCATATATAAGAGTTCTCCGTTTGGTACGATTATATTTTTCTCCATTCACTAGTCCAGGCGAGATGTAATCAAGATAGCGGACCAAGTATATTAAACAGAAATAGAGGACGATTTTGAAAATTTTTTTTTCGATTTTGCCTGAATAAAGATTTCCAGAATAGTTGAACAGGTCTCCCGGCTTGCTTTTTATTATCTTAAAAGGAAAAATTTAGTGCTTAGTTATCTTCTAAATATCTCGGAAACTATTGAGAAATCGGGAAAAACAATCTAAAAAAAAATTTTAATTAAGAATCAAAGAAAAATATGAGACCACTCCGAAATCTGCATGACCAACAGTTTACGGGGAAATAAATTTTTGAATGCAAATTAACTATTCGCCACGCGCGCAGGAGTAAACAATTACCCGGAACTTTTGAAAAATTCATGAATTAAAAAATTTTTTTTTCTCATCAATAACTTTTACAATTTGAGCCGCTGGACGAAAAGTTTAGATCGAGAAAACTATTACTTTATAAGCGACGGCTATTAGTTGACTTCAGGGTCATATATTGTTGTTAGCTTTAAAAAAATAATTCTCACAAAAAATGAGATCTCAATTTCAATTTTAAGTACCGGCTAAATTAATTTAAAAATATAAATTTTCTACAAAATTTTCTACAAACAGGCGATAACAAGAAAATTAAAAAGTCTCGGACTCCTAAAATTAGTTCAAAATTGGAAGTATGGAAAAATATTGATCAGAAAAATAATGGCGTTGGCTTTATTGCCATCAGTTGATGCTTTGGACGGGTTTCAATGGATAATAACAAATATTCCTAATAATGTGAAAACATTATTCGAGATGTTCTTATTATATTTTGCTGACCAATGGATTAAAAAATCTCCACCAACATTATGGAGCGTTTACGGTCTTCTTCATCGAACTGATAACCTTGCTGAAACCTATCACAAAAAGGCGAATCTACGATTTGGCTCTCATTCTCCGATTTGGAAGTTTACAGGTAAAATGCATAATTAGTAAATCTACTTATACGATCTGATTTCTTATAAAACTAAAATTTAATCTGTGAGCGCTGAAAAATAAAATTTACATATATTTTCATGCATATATGATATAATTGACAATCACTTTACGAATAAATCGACTTCACATGTTTCATCTCGAATTTTATTTTGGAATTTTGGGATAAGCTAATTACATTTATGTTTTTTAAAAATTCATACTCAAATTAATATATTCATACTTAGTATTTTAGGAGTGTGTTTCCTATAAAATATTTTTACCATACAATATAAATACTGATAAATTTATTGTCCTTGCACTATTTGTTTTTAATTTATTGTACGTCTTATGACCCTTAGCACTTGTAGTTACTAAGAAAGTTTATGTACCTATCCATATTTTAGTTCGGTTTATTTATTTGCACAACGTAAGCGCGATGGTTTTCTGTTCTGAGTCAGAAATGCCGCGAAACTTTTAAAAGTATTTTTATTTATTTGTAATGAAATAAATTAGTGAAGCGTATATTTTTGGATTTTTCAAACTTTTTAGGCGTATAATAACTCACCAAATGATAAAATAAATAAGTATATGAGATTGTTGGAAATAAATAAATTTCTTTGTGTATTAATTCGATTACTACTATGTTTCTATTCAGAGAATTTAACTGCTTTACAAGCTGTTACTCACATTGAGTATTTGTCATTACGCAATGGTGACAATATTGTCAGACCACGTCCGTCTCGCACACAGGAAATGGATATGAAAATTCTAAGAGCATGGCAACTGTTTAATGACAATACCTTGGATGTTCCTCATTTTTTGGCTTGTGCGAGTAACTTTTTGCAATCTTTTCAACGAGATATTACTCACAATGTAGTAATGGAACATGATGGTGATCAGCAAAACAACGCATTTGGTATTACTTTTGATAATTAATTTTTTTCATATGATAAAATTATTTATATAAATATATTATTTTATATTTTAGATAGTGATGATGGCATTATGAACAATAATTATGATAACCATTTGGTATTTCTGGAGCTAGATATTATGCAAAATTACTAAATAAATTATATTACTCGGTTCACTTTTTACAAAACCTTTTTCAAAATGTCGATCAATATTTAGAACTATGTAAGTTATTACCAAAATAAAATATTAAAATTTTCATATACCCGAATTTGAATAAGTTATTTAGAAATATGTCCTCAATGTAAAAGTAATTTATACGTCATTTAATCACTTTCACTATATAAAATGCAACTTGGTAATCGGTGACAGATTTAGTTTCTACGTCAACTAATTCGATATTTCCAATTATATTATCCCGGGTAAAAAAATAGATAACTTTTTATTTTTCCTTTTTTTTTTTACCCGTGATAATATATTAAAATTCTTATCCTGCACAGACTATTTGTTCTTTGACCAGATCAAAAGATTGAACTTTGTCCTGCTGAGCAGGAAAAAAAAGTCTTTAGATTCTCCCGGATCTGCAAGACAAAAGTACGAATAACTTTCGGCTTCAAAAGAAAAAAAAAAGAATTTGTTGATGGAATAAAATGTAATATTAGTAGAAAAGTTTAGAAATTTTAATTAAAAAAAACGAATTTTCACTTAGTTGATTTACAAAATTTATTTAATTTCTGTAAAGTGTATAGCTTATGAAGGTCTTTTAATGAGCTGCATGTTACATGTCTACTTTTCGTATTTAGAACCAAAATTAAGCTTATTTTTACGTAATGCTTACTGCATTTTTTGTTTTTGCACTCATCATTTCTCTCTCAATCAGTGGGTTTTTTTAATTTGTTTTTACTGATGAATTCCTTATACTTCTGTTCCAGCTGCTGAATAGCCTTTTTTATGGCTTTCAACCTTTAACTTAAATTTAATGTAATTCTTAGCAAATTTAAAAAAAATTCTTATTTCTGGAATATGGTTTAATCTTCATAGGGAATAGTTACTAGGTGGCCTGGCGCTATGTTTTTTAACGACGTTATGTCTCTAAAATCTATTGAATCTGTACTTATTATTTATTATATCTAAGATGTAAAAATATTAAATATATTTTTGGAACGTAATAGTGGCGCACATGACTGAACCTCTTGCGATGACAATATTTTTAGTAACATACTTCCTTTAAGCCGACTTTTAAAGGCGGGACGAAATTTTCAAACTTACTGGTATCAAACAAAGAATATATATATATATATATATATATATATATATATATTGTGCATGGTTGATCACCGTTTCTTTTTATCGATATACTAGATGAACCAATAGTTGCCGTTTATATGACCAGATAAAGGGTAAACTTTACCCTCTCTTACAGTTCCTTTTACATAGTATAATATGTTGACTAGGGTGCTTTTTTTTTTTTTTTCGCTCCTATCCCGAAATTATCTTAGAAATACCCCCAAAAAAATTCCCTGAAAGTTTGAGCCCTTAATATTAATATTAAGTACTCGACCACACAGCGTATGAAGATTTCCATTTAATATACACGAGAGACTTTTATTTTTTTTTCTTTTTAAAATTCTATAGTTCAGAGGCATCTTATGGTATCATCTTGAACAAGAGCAAGGATTTTCTCAAGATTAAATGCTCTACAAAAGTTTCCAGTGTCGCGAAGTCGTAACTCATACTGGTGGGGTGGTACAGGACCGCTTAAACGGAATTTTTCATAGGGATTCTTTGTTTTTCTCTCATTATCTCATAAGCAACAAGACGTACAGAAAAATGAGAAAAATTACTTTTATGGGAAATTCAATTTTCTACAAAAAGTCCTGAGCAACTGAATCACTAAGATTGATATTTCTGAGATGGTTAGTCATTGAAGCTTACGTTAGCTTGACATAAAAACTTCAAAAAACATAGCTATAAAAAAATTTTTTCTTCAAATTTGCAACTTGATCAATAAGTGAATGACTAATTAAAATTATGATTAAAAATAAAAAAATCAATATTTTCTAAGATTTGATTCGACGCATTTATAATGGGAATTCAATGCCACGTAAACTCTCAATGACTAATATTGTAG
>NW_025401754.1:0-3171 GCF_020080835.1 Cotesia glomerata
TTTTTAACTTCCCGCTAAGAAAATTGAAAATTTTCAAAAATCGGGAAGTTATTGGTTTTACCCCGTTTTTCGAAAATCGAGTTTTCATCAGATCTCGACATTTTGAGGTCCTAGGAAGCTCTCCTGACTATTCCCGCGAGGGTGTCACTATGTCTGTATGTATGTATGTGTGTGTGTGTGTGTGTGTGTGTGTGTGTGTGTGTGTGTGTAAGTATGTAAACCTCTCATAACTTTTGAACGGTTGAACCGATTTCATCGCGGTTGGTGCCATTCGAAAGGGCTTCGCCAAACTTAGATTTCCTGTCAATTTGAACCGATTCGGACCGATAGATTTTGAGAAATTTGGAGAAATCTAAAAAAAAGTAGGAAAAAAAATTTTTTCTGAAGTGGTTTTTTTGGGATAACTTTTAAACGGCTTAACCGATCGATTCCAAAAACTAATCAGCTCTCAACCTTGAAAAACCACTTCGATCGCCGCCAATCAGGTCAAAATAGGGTGATTCGTGGCAGAGATATCGTGAACGAAAGAAAACCGAAAAAAGTGTTTTTTCGGAGTTACTCCGAAATTTCCAATTTGACCAATTGAAACTTTAAAATTCTTTATGAGGCCTAAAAAACTGCGTAGAATGCTGCTAACCGTGTGAAAATTCGTTCATTTATTCAAAAATTATTGCGGTTTGAAAATTCAAAAAATAGTGTTCTATGAAACTTCTCAAAGAGCTCAAAAGCATAGAAAAGGTATCTTTTTGAGCTCGGAGAGCTCAAAACAACACACAGATTGTATTTTTGAGCTCGAAGAGCTCAAAAAAGCGGCCAGGTATTAACGGAATTAGCGGGAAGTTGCAGGGATGGCCTTTAGGGTCAACCGTTTTCCTAATTTTTTTTAAGATTTTCGGAATACTGCTAAGATAATTTTAGAATCAATGCAATTTATTTGAAACAATTTGGTTGAAATTTTGTCCTTAAATCTTGTGGAACCTTTTTTGAATAATCTTAAAACATTTTTTTAACTATTTGAGAACAAATTTTGAATACTTTTGAGACATTTTTCGGATATTTTTGAGACAATTTTGGAACATTTTTTGGACAGTTTTAGAGTGTTTTTACAAAAAATTTGAAACATTTTTAGAACAACTTTACAACAATTTTGAACGTTTTTTAAATGATTTTCATATAGATAATTTATTTTTGCACATCCGTAGATTTGTCATGTTTAAAACATCCATTGTATTACGAGAAACATCATGGTTACGATAAAAATAATTATTATATTATTCCTAAACATTTAATATTGTAAATACTATTCAACTTGTTGTATAACATTCATTAAATCGATTTCTGCGTAATTTTATAAGTTGAAAATTCTTAAATAAATGTTACTTGTCTCAATCTGATAAATATTGAATATTAATTGTGTTTTATGGATCATGTAATATTCATACTCCGATACGGTGTAAATTTATTCTACTGTTACACCGGTATTACACCGGTTACACCGATATTACACCGGTTTAACACCGGATTTTTAACACCGCAAAAGAGCACCGCTACACCGGTGGTAATACACAGGTGTTACATAGCGGTGTTAAAATGAGTCCATTTTAACACCGCTCTTTTTACAGTGCATAAATTATAATAATAATTATTAAACAATTTTTATTAATTTTTATTTGCTATTTTAACGTCCTTGGCAGCGTTATTTTTTTTTTAATCAAATGATATTTAATAAAAAAAAAGTGGAGTCTCTTAACATTGAATTTTTTTAAAACTTCTTTTAATTAAATTTGAATCATTATTCTAACAAAATTATTACTTTCGAATTATTTAATTGATTAATCAATAACTAAAAACGTAATTTGCTTTAGAATTAAAACTGTTCTGAGCTACGTCTTACGAAAATGAATCACAATTTTCAACCAAAAACAATGTCCGAGTCCTAATTTAGTATCAAAAGTCTGACTAAAATATTCATACTACTTAAATAAAATCATTAGAAGATGTAATGAATGATGAATAAATAAATAAGTCATTTACTGAAAAATAATTTTTTTTTCTTAATTAATCCTTTTATTTTTAATTTAAAGTTTAAATTGTATTAGCGAAGTTATAAGTAACTAAACAAATAAATTTCTTATAAATAAATATTTATTTTTTTTTCTTTAAAACTCAGAATTATATTTTGTTTTTATTTTCTTACAAGTTAAGTAAGCATTTTGAGGCGTGGAATTTTTGATTTTTTTTATATTTATAAATGACCAAAGAAATAAATCCTTTATGAAAAGGTTGATGTGACATTTTCATTGTTGTCGCTTTTCATTGCTACGGTTACCACTTGGGCAACGGTTACCATAGCAACGGTTACTATAGCAACGGTTACCATAACAACAGTTACTATAGCAACTGTTACCATAGCAACGGTTAATTGTTAATAGGTAAAATTTGTAGAAATATTGATTATTTATATCCCGGGAAAAAAATTTAGATCTGCTCTGATCAAATCAGATCAAATTCATAAGATCTGAGCAGATCTGCATTTTGGCCAGGTCTGTCCAGATCGAATTTGATCTGATTAGATCAAATCTGATCTGTTCAGATTTGGTTCGATTGAAACAGAATCAATTTATAAAATAAAAATCTGGAAAACGGTTGACCTTTAAGGCCATCCCTTTTTCCCGCCAATTCCATAACTAAACGCTTGAAATTGCACGGGTTATGACGTTTCTGAACTCTTCGAGCTCAAAAATACAATTTGTGTAATATTTTGAGCTCTCCGAGTTCAAAGAAATAGCTTTTGTATGCTTTTGAGCTCTTCAAGCTCAAAAGGCTGATAGAAGTTTAATAAAACAGTATTTTTTGAATTTTCAAACTGCAATAATTTCTAAATGAATGAATCGATTTTCACGCAGTTGACAGTACTCCACGCACTTTTTCAGAATCTATGATATACTTTTAAACACAAACTGATCGAACCGAAAATCTTAGAGAAATTTGAAAAATTCACTTTTTTCAAATTTTTTCGACAACGATAACTCACGAACTAATCAACCAATTTTCACGTTCTTGGTGGCAATCGACGTGATTTTTTGGGCTCTAATAATTATTCCATTTTGTCAAAAATGATCCAAAAAGAAATCTCGAAGTTATGTGAAAACACTTTTTTCGAAATTTTCG
>NW_025401755.1:0-3170 GCF_020080835.1 Cotesia glomerata
TCAATTTACTACTATACCACTATTACCACTATTGCTGTGATTACTCACTAAAACTTACTATCAATTAATCCTCTCTTCCTTTTTTACTACTATTAGGTGACTTTTCACCACAATTTACTACTAATTCACTCTTATATTTCTAATATTAAATAATATTCATTCTATTGTTACAAATATTCTATTTTGTTAAGTTACATTACCGAAATACCACAAGTTTATATTAAAAGTGCTTATTTTGCATAATAAAGTTAAGTTTATTGTTATCACCGCTATACACTATGACTAAACTACCACTATTCACCTATCTATTTACTACGACTATCTATCTACAACCTGCCAAAGGGTCAATCAAAGACGAAGGGTCATCGTTGCCGTTAAAATTTGTAAGTAAGTAAAATAAATTAACTGACACGCGTGAGAACTTCTGTCTCAAACTAATAAAATCATCTAAAGACAAAGACACTCATTGGTTCACGGAAGCGGAATATCCCAGAGCAGCGAATCCTAATTTTTAGAAGTTTAGGCGATTATTTCTTATATATATATATAAATAGAGATTAGCCTTAAGTAGCTCATTAACACTCAGTCATCTGTTCATTGGTGCGCTTGCGCCCTATTTTTCTCATCTTTACTGAGATGAAAATGGCGCAAAGTATTCAAATTTATAACCATTTGTTAATTGTTTTTTCTTATGAATTAAATATATAGATTAATGATCTTGTTAAAAACAAGAGTTATGAGGCATGCACTTTCGGATTTTTCAAGTTTTTTTGAAAATATTTGAGTTTCAATACCTTTCGACCAAATCATCTGGTTTTAGAATATTTGGTGTTATTTGTTAATGTAGATATTATATAATATATTAATATAAAATATAATATACAAATACATGGAGTCATCATGGGTAAGTCACGGTTTTACGTAATATTGATGTAACTTTCAAGTCATACATTTACGTCACTGATAAGTCACGATTCTATGTAATACTGATGTGAGTTTCAAGTCCCTATTTGACATCAGTTAAAAGTCACAGTTGTACATAATATTTACATAAGTTTAAAGTCCTCTTTTTACATCACTAAAAAGTTCTGATTGTATCCTATACTGATGTAACTCTGAAATCTTTTTCTTACATTAGTGAAAAGTCACAATCGTACGTAAGGCTAATGTAATTTTGAAATCATCTTTATACCCTGTTCAAAAAAAAAGTATTGAAGATATTAGGAACCATTTATGAAAAAACCAATACTTTTTAATTTTTTTGCTATACTTGTTTTTATCAGGATACGTCAGTGTTAAGTTACGTTTTGATATGATATTGATGTAATTTTGGGGTAGTGGTTTTCCATCATAGATTCGTTGGAATCAAAATGTGAAAAGTTCATTCAAAAAAAGTATAGGGGAAGGGGGAGGAAAAAACGGAATATACCTAAGGAAATATTAAGTTTTTGTGGACACAAATATCACTAATAGCACTAATTTTAAGCATCAAATATCACAAATAGCACTAATTTTAAACTGCCGTTTCGAAAACGATTTTTTATTTTTGCCAGCAAAATGGGGTACTCCTCAAAAAAATTCAAAAATAATTTTTTCACAAAATAAGTATCAGCTTTGACAAAATCAAATTATTGCGAACAATTTTGCTACAAAAACTCACTTTTGACCTGATGAGTATGAGAGTAAACTTATAAGGCAAATTTTTTTTAAAACATTGTATTTTTCGATTATTATTGTATCTACAATGGGAAATGAGAAATTTTATAGTGAGAAAAAACCGTTATCATTTAGACGATGGAATAAATTATTTTCTATGCATACTACCCATAAAGAAGTCTGAATTTTTCCCGATTTTTGACCTGCTGTAACTCAGTGAAAAATGATCGTATTGCAAATCTAAAAAGATGCATTTTAAAGTTTTAAAACTTTATGATTATAGTTTTTAGATTTTCTGACAAAAAAATTTGGCTAAAAATGGCATGAAGAAGAACTTTTTCAAAGTTTGTAATTTCTTTTTTTTCGTCTCAGAGGCTTAAAAAAATTTTTTCGTTTCATGACTTGACAGGTCCTCATAGAAAATTCATTCCAGCTTCCGAAAATGTCTTCTAATTTACTGTGCGACCATTGGTAGCTGAAATATTAATAGTTGAAGACAAATGGGCTTTTGCAAAAGTATACCCTCGCGGTCTTGAAATCACTAAGGATCCATGGTGGGTACATGAAGGGTCCACAGAGGAGCTACACGGGATGTACTGTAGAACAATTTTTCACACTGGAACACTGGATCCACTGTGGATTTTGTGACGTTATGCCATCGTGGTTCCACAGGAGTTAAGCAAAGGCTTTCTTATGAATCTATTGTGGTTTGACTGTGGTTCGGTGGTGGTTTAGCGGTGTTCTTACTGTGGCTCCACAATGGTTCCATTGTGAATTTGTAATGGTTCCATTGTGGGTCCCGAGTCGGAATTCGAGTTCTGTTTTAACCGCAATTTTTTATTGTGAATAATAATATACATTATTGTTATAAAAATAAGTAGTAGTAATTAATAATAATTGTTATTAACATAAAAATTTGTAATTAACAATTATTACAATTAATACTATAAAAATCGTTTATGAACACAAAAAAATATATAAATTAATTTTTTAACAAAAAAACAAAAATTAATGATTTCCCCAATTTGGGAGAGTATTTTTTACGAGAAGGGATTATTTACTGTCCAATTTGTACAGCTAAGGAGTAAAGAGGTGAGAGGAGAGGATTACTTACGCTAAATTAACCTAATACACTTCGTAAATAAAGAAATAAATAAAAATCGTTTTGCCCTAACCGAGAACCGAACTCGGAACCTATCGCTCGCCAACCTACGCGCTACCCCATCGCTACACGGCCGACTGAGAAAAGTTGAATCTCAGTAATCTCATAAACTTTTTAAATGATGCGTCTCCAAATGTCTAAGTTCTAAGTGGAATCTGAAAAGGAACTTTACAAAGAAATTAAATGAATAATAATAATTATATCTACAAGTATCATCTCAAAAATTGAAATTTACCGGTTTCCCGCATTCTCAATTATTTATCTTATACTTCTATTTTCAATTGTAAGATTCGGTGTATTTTCACGGGGTGTGAAATCAACATGTTTAGATTATTTTCTACTTAATAGATAT
>NW_025401756.1:0-3169 GCF_020080835.1 Cotesia glomerata
ATAGTATACTAGTGACCCTTTGAAAGTGCCCTCTAACATTTTTTTGTATTTGAACCCGTCTCGTCGGTGTCGGCCTCGAAACCTCTATTTTCTCAAAAATTGTTATATTTTCGTTCTTATCAACAAAACAGTTGAAGTTATAAGAAAATTGTCAGACAATAATTTGCAGGAAATTAAATTTCATACAAAAATACCCCTGTAATAATTTTCTGAGGTGCGTAGTCCAAAAGGTATAAACAGGTTAATGTATTAAAATCTAAAAAAAATATGAAATTTCACTTTTATTGTATGATTTTTTAACTCTACCTTATTGTCGAATCAGTATACGCTTTTTTTTTAACAAATTTAACTTTATTCAATTATTTTTTATTGATAGAAAAATTTATTGTTTATTACACTGATTTTACTATCGTGGAGCTTTCAAATATACGTAGGTAAAACGTATGATGTAGAGAACAAAGCGTCTTAGATTGAAATAATTGTAATCAGAGCTTAATTCATTGTTTTCTCGCGATAAAATTATTAACACTTGCTTAATTAACACTTAAGGTTAACAGTGCCGTAAATAAAAATAAAAGTAACAAATGCAAAAAATAATTTTGTATTACTCATGCGGGAAAAGTAGCATCTTGGCGCTCGCTGTTACGGTTGAAAAAGAGCTGTTTGCGCATTTTAAAATTACGCATGAGTTTTTTCATAGATGAAACTGTTATTTGAGTGTGACAAGTTTACTTATCGCACGCAAATTATTCTTAGTGCACTCAAACTATCCTTGTCGCACGGAATTGACGGTGAAAACTGCTAAAATTAAAATAAATAACAAAAAAAAACACAATCTAACTGTCAATATTGAAGAAGTGAGGTTGACATTACAACGTTCATATTTTTAACGAAAGTAAAAATAATTAATTAATATCAAGCTGTTTAATTGTGATGAAAATTAATTTACCAAGAATTTGATAATTTTAATAATTTTTTGCTTAACAAATAAATTATGACAAAAAAAATTTTTTAAATTGACATGTAGAGATTTTTATAATATAAAAATGCAATTTTCGATAAAAGGAACAAAATTTTCATGTATGAGCAGAAAAAAAAAAAATTTTCGTTTTAAATGAAGCTTTACCTAATATATATATATATATATATATATATATATATATATATGCTATATATATATATATATATATATATATATATATGCTGCTGTATATATATATAAATTTTCAGAGTTATTTTTTTCCGGTGACCCACGTATATATTTAGAATTAGAATTTTATTCAGCCTATTTGGTCACAGTGACTAGTGAATCTGATTCAAGCCGATAGATGGACGGTCCATCTTCCCTTTACTGTTTGAGAGTTTTATTCTTTTTCTTCACACGCGTTAGTTCGATGTGAAATCCATCAAACTTGAATACTAGTAAAAGCTGGAAGCTTATGTTATCTGTTCGAATTATAAAAGATGTTAATTAAGTGAAAAGAAAATTTGAATGAGAGCTCCTGACATATTATCAAGGGGAGATCCAGATTCGATTCCTGGCTTGGCAACCAATCCCCATTTTATTTTTTCAAAGTTCATCTTTGCTCTCATTCAAATTTTTTCTTTCACTATCTTTCACTTAATTAACATCTTTTATAACTCGAACAGATACCAGCAAGCTTCCAGCTTTACTAGTATTCAAGTTTGATGTATTTCCATCGAACTAACGTGAAGAAAGAGAATAAAACTCTCAGTGTTACGGCCAGCGTAACTAGAACCAGTTTTATAATTAATAAATTCTAAACCATATAAAAGTCCGTTAAAACTGAGACATTATATTGCCGATAAAATATCCTAACGTTGAGCTAGCATAATCCTTGTTACCCGACTATCCACGTGTCATACCTCTGTCCCCCCTCTGGTCCCTCACCCTCGGTAACATTAGGAAAAACAGACCAAGCTGCCCAACGCTGGACTAGGCGGGATTAAGGTAATTTAACTACCAATCCGACTAGACCAAGACGCCATCATGCTTTACTTTTTTTGAATACTCATGTACCGAGAATACGTACCCGTGTAAGACCCCCTGCGTGCTCTACAAGTATGGCCGCTCTTCCTAGAAGGATGTCGTCATTTTAAAACGAAAAAATGCATCCAACTAACTTCTACAACTTACAAAGTTCTTTCTTAAAAAAAAATATATATTTCCTCTAATTCTTTACGGTCTATATATTAACCTATTTTTTTTGTAAAACTTCTCTTTTACTTGTCTTAAATTTTCCAACTAAGGAAGTCACTTTTAACCGATACGATATAAAAATTACCTCATGGTGTTAAATTCATCCCAAAATCCACTCAAGGATATGTAAGAGAACGCGTTATTCGGTTAAGAAGACGTTTATTAACAATAATGAGCTTATACAGATGACTATGACTCAAGGGTTACAATAATATACAGGATAATCAGTGATACCAACTTGGGGGATATTCCCCTAAATTTAAGGGAGTATTTTGCCAAATAGCGGGGAAAGTTTTTTAAGGGATAAAATTTTTTAGGAGTATTTTTTTAGGGAATTTTATATTCGTCAGAAAATATATTTTAAAATAAAAATTAATAAAAAATAACAATTCTTCAATTATTAATTTTTAAAAGGGCATTTTCAATGTATATATACTAAAAGCAAAGGTAGAGGTGGAGCCCTCGGGAGTTATACCTATATACATTACAAACTTTTATTGTAGATGTAATATAGCTATAGATTTACGCTGCTGTATTATAATTATATGATACCCAGTGGATTTTGACATTTAAACGTTGACATGTTTTTAGTCTAGTAAGAATCAAGTTTTACTTTTTAAATATATCGTGTATAATAACTGCAGCTTTATTATAACACAAATAGTTGATATGAGCAATAAAACAAATTGTTTTAAAGAAAAAAAATACGCTCCAAAATATTCGAAGCAATGGGAACAAGACGAAAACTTAAAAGGTTAGTTTGTTATATTTTTGATAATTTTAAAGCATTTTCCATAATCTCAAGAATGTTTTATTTAGTTACACAATTAAAAGATTTTTTTTTATCAACAATACTTTTTTTCAATATTGTTTTAGATTGGATTGAAACGGGAATCTACCGCTTCTCTTGGTCGCCCCTAAATTTATTTAGGGCACCACTGAATTTTT
>NW_025401757.1:0-3169 GCF_020080835.1 Cotesia glomerata
TCAGCGGGAAGTTAAAAAATAACATCAATATGAAGTATGATTTTTTTTTGCAATTTTATTGGAAAATATTTGAAATTTTTGATTGGTGTTATTTTTGATTGCAAATATCTTTGAAACGGTTGATCTGAAGAACTTTGACCTTCAAACGTTTTTTGTAGAGCGTGAAATTTCCTATAAGACTTCTCTCTAGGATATTGCGTAAACAAGCCATTTCGAAGAAATTAAAATTGAAATGTAAAAAAAAAAATTTTCTCGTATTATTTAAATAGAAAAATAACAAATGAATTGAGGCAAACCTTAATATCAATATTAAGGGCTCTAATAGGCGCAAAAATTTTTGTTTTTAAATGTACTTCCAACTTTTCAACACCATTAAAAAAAAAAAAAAAATTTTTTTTTTTTTGAAACACTAATATATATATATATATATATATATATATATATATAGTATATATATATAGCAACCAACAACAATATATATATATATAAGGGTGTGCCAAAATGCAACTCCCGTGGAGCACCTTTTAAAATTGGAATTTTGAGTTCCGCTTTTGACAGGGGCTGTGTTTCGACATTTCCTAAGATATTTTGGGGGGAGACGATGTATTTGATTTTCATAGAATTTTTAACAGAAGCTTAGTTTCGGCGTTTTCGGTGAAAATTCAAAATTTCTATAGAGGAACGTTTAATAACTTCATCACCGCCACAAAGAACCTGCTGCTCACTTACCATTAAATAATTATTTCAGTTCATTTAATCACTTGAATTTTTTCCTGATAATCTTTATAATCTTTATAATTTCTGTAAATTCTTATGTATATTGCTGATTGGCGTCAGTATAAATAAATAAATAAATTCTAATCAAAGATCGTATTTTAATATTATATTATAAAATTAACCCCAGAATAAATACTAACAATTTAGTTAAAATTTAACATTTAAGAATTACTTTACCAGTTGAAGTGCAACTTTATCTTATCAAATAAACAATTGAATGTAACTATAGTTTAGACATTAAAAATTTGTGTAAGTTATTCAGACGAAAATTGAACCTTTCTCCCAAGGCATAACAATATATTAAATAAAAGAAATTATAATTTTTATTAGTAAATCCTGTCCCTCTAATCTTCTGGTTTCCCGGTCTAGTGGTGATAACTCACCAGGACCAGAATAAATTAAATTCGTTTTTGTCCAATCTGGATATAACAGTTTTATCAATTGCGTTAGTATATATAATCAATTATTTCGGGTAAAACAAATAATTAATTTTTACACTTGGAAAAACCGACAAGTGTCTTCTCACGAATTCTTGGTCAAGCGTCGGTAGACATAATCCGAGGACCAAAGGTCACAACTAACATACGAATGAATATTCTAGCGTCTATTTTAAGAACGCAAAATATTTATTGATTCTTGTATTGGAATTATTTTTACGTTGATAATTCTTATATTTCAAAGTTCTTATTGTGAGTTTTATTGTTGCCGCGACGCGTTATGATTGATTTAATCGATGAAATTTTTATGATAATTAATTTAAGTTGAGATAATTTAGAATATAATTATTTATTGCCATTAAAATAATTCTAAGAAAATTAATTTATGAAATAGAACTTACGTTTAGGATTTATTAATTAATTAAATTCTTAAAATTATTTATTGAGATTTATTAATTCTGCAAAATTTTCTTATTGAGTTGAACTTCAGGAATTTCAGAAAGTTCAGGAATTTTTCAGTTGAATTTTGTCAATAAAATTTATTAAGAGTTTATTCATAATTAATTAATTGTCAGAGTTGAATATTAAATTCAGAATTATTATGGAATTGGTTTATTAGTTTGAAAATATTGTGTAAATTAATTACTATCTGATGACTGAATAATTTAGTGGAAGTTTTAACGTTGAATTAAATTGTTGAAATTTTTTATAATTTATAAATAAAAGTAGTCAAGTAGTAGTGTCAGGGTTGTGTGTGTATATTGGTACGGGTTATGTGTGTGTGCTTCAGGAGCAGCTACCTATAGAAATAAAGTGAAAATCGCATCCGTTCTAACCGAGACTCGAACCCGAGACACGCGCTTGCCAGACTGATAACTAACCCCTACACCGGACGACCGATAAGTTAATACACATCTCATCATTCTTATAAGCTAAATTTATGCAGTGACGAAGTATGATGGTTCATTATTAAATTAAATCAAGACTGTTATGATAAAAATCAATTTTTAAATAAAAATAAAAAATTTTTAACATGTTATCCGATCTGTGGAATATAAATTTTAAATTTTTTGACCTAAATCCTCAAAAAATTTTAGTTAATTCTACTTTTTTTGATATCGTTTATATTACACTGGTGTCTTGGTGGAATCCTCTTGCAACACTACTGTTAGGCCAACAATCAGGGTTCACAAAATATCCCTGCTTTTTATGTTTGTGGGATAGTCGCGATCGAAAAAACTACTATGTTAAAAAAGAATGGCCAACGAGAAAGAATTTGAATCCTGGTTCTCACAATGTTACCCGAGAACCTCTAATTGATCCTTCCAAGTAGTTACTATCGCCACTTCACATCAAGCTTGGTCTTATGAAGCAGTTTGTCAAAGCTTTAGACAAAGATGGCAACTGTTTCGAATGTTTGGGGGAAAACTTTCCAGCTATAAGTGATGCAAAATTGAAAGAAGGAATTTTCGATGGACCTCAAATTCGGACTTTATTTCAGGGCGATAATTTCGAATATGAAATGAACGAGATTGAGAGAGCAGCATGGGCAAGCTTCAAAGAAGTATCACAAAACTTTTTAGGGAATACGAAAAGCGAGAATTACGTGAATTTAGTTGAAGAGTTGTTGTACAACAACGATACTTTGGGTTGCTTGATGAATTCCAAATTGCACTATTTAGATTCTCACCTCCCTGATAAAAAAAAAAGTATTGAGACAAAGAAAAAAGTATTGAAAAGTATTGGTTTTCTAGTCAATCCAATACTTTTTTCTTTGTCTCAATACTTTTTTTTATTCAGGGCTCACACTTTCCTGAAAATCTTGGCGATTACAATGAAGAGCAAGGCGAAAGATTCCATCGAGACATTAGTGTAATGGAAAATCGTTATCAAGGAAAGTGGGATATCAATATGATGGCAGATCATTGTTGGATACTGAAGACAGATCTACCTGA
>NW_025401758.1:0-3169 GCF_020080835.1 Cotesia glomerata
CTAATTCCATACCTGGGCGCTTAAAATTGTACTTATGACGTCCCTAGTAGAAATGTAATCAAGTATCTGGCCAGTAACTAGCTAGTTTAACTAGACTTAAGCTAGGAACTGGCTAGTATATACCAGTAACTGTCAAGTTTCTAGCCAGTTTCACTAGACATCAAATAAAACATGGTGACGCTTGTATATTTTGAGGTTATTTAAAACTAACTATGGATAAGTATGTTACAATTTAAAAGAGTAATAATATCAATAATAAAAACAGTCATAATTAATAAACGGAATAATTATAAAATTTATTTATGAATTTAACATTTAACTGGTATATAAAAGTTTCATTTGTAAAAGTATTAAGAACTATGAAATAAGTTATTAATTTATTATATTTTATTCTTAAATATAAAGCTAAAAACATTAATAATATAAAAAAATAAAAATAACAGTGATTTTTTTGCACGGATTGGCAAATCTGGAAGAACTCCTCGTAAAGTTTTTAATAATGAATTATTCTTCTAGATGAGAGTCTAGAGTATTTGTTTTGATTTCCCACAACCGCAATTCGGTTATTATGTCAATTTTTTAAATTTAATCTATTTTTATAAATATATTACAAATTATTTTTATATTGAAATACTCAATTTTTTTTAAATTATTTACACTGTTTCTGAATATTATTATTATTATTATTTTGAATTGTAACAAACTTATCCATATTTAATTTTGAATAACTTCCAAATCTACAAGTGTCACCATGTTTTATTTAATATCTAGTAAAACTGGCCAGTAACTAGACAGTTACTGGATATTATACTAGCCAGTTACTAGACATGATCGCTAGCCAGATACTAGATTTAATCGCGTAAAAACTTGATCATTTGTACTAGGGGTTTTTGAGATTTTTGAGCTCAAAATATGTTATGTAATATTTTAAGCTCGCTGAGCTCGAAGAGATAGTATTTCTAAGCATTTGAGCTCTTCGAGCTCAAAAGTCTGATAGAAGTTTCATAGAACACTACTTTTGGAATTTTCAAACCGCAATAACTTTTGAATGGATCAACCGATTTTCACGCGGTGGGCGGCATTCTAACACCAGTTTTATTAGCCTCATAGAACTATTTTCTTGGGATTTTTAATTGATCCGAGCCAAAAATTTCGGAATAATTTCGAAAAATACTTTTTCGGTTTTCTTTCATTCACGACTATCTCTCGAACAGGAGTAGCCGATTTCGACCAGCAGGTGGCGATCGACGTGCTTTTTTATTGTCTGAGGCTGATTAGTCTTTAGAATCGATTGGTAGAGCCGTTTAAAAGTTATCCAAAAAAACCACATTTGAAAAATTTTTTTTTCTTAGTTTTTTTAAGATTTCTCAAAATCTACTGATCCGAATCGGTACAAATTATACTCAAAATTTAAGTTTGGCCAAGCCTTTTCAAATGGCACCAACCGCGATGAAATCGGATGAGCCGTTCAAAAGTTATAAACGGTTCACATACTTACACACACACACACACACACACACACACACACACACACACACACACACACACACACACACACACACACACATACACACATACAGACATGTACGGACATCATCATGGAAACATTCAGGGAAGCTAGCTATGACCTTTAAGCGTCGAGATATGATGATAACTCGATTTTCGAAAACGGGGGTAAAACAATAACTTCCGATTTTCCGAAAATCTTCCGTCAATCCGAGTCCACAAAATTTTTGTACCAAGATGATCCCAATTTTTCACGATTTTTGCGAATTTTAAGGGATATTTTTACAATTTTTTTAAGAATTAAAAAAGTTTATGATTAAAGTACAATCGAAGGTGGTATTTAACAGACCCAAAATACATGGAAATTATGCTTGCCTTAGATCTCAAAATTTTTTTCTAATAAAACATGGAATTTTCGCTATTTTTTGGGGGTTTTGCAATTTACTCGGGGTGAAGGCTGGATAGCCTAAGCAACGCGAAAATTCGTATTCGGCGGGTCGAAAAAACATGCCCGTATTTTTTTGTATGTCGGTGTAATCAGCCAGTTGAGAAAAATATTTTCGGCAGTTGAATGATGTCTCTCTGTGTATTGTTATTTGTCTTTTAGTTTGAAAAATGAGAGTTAATCCTGTGAACGTTATCCAATTACTTTTGGCAACATTTAAAACCATCCCTATTCCGAACTCACCCCTGTAAATAATGGAGAAATGCAATTGAAGAATACGTTTGAAAGTATATTACTGTAATTGAAACGATACATGGAAAATCTTTACAATTTGAAAAACTATATGAAAATTTTGAAGTTGAGACTATAGAAGATAATTAATTCCGCATCCGCACTTAATGAGCCTGAATTGTTCTGACACACGTACTGCTGATGAAGAAAATTTAAATTACAGGCCACAAGTTACGAGCTGTCGAATATTGAAAGTAGGAAAAAAAGAATTTGAATATAAATTCTGTTAAGCAAAAAATTTAAAAAGTTGAATCAACTCAATAGTTAAGGCAATGGACACATCAATTAAAATCAAGGAGGTACAAACAAAGAAAAAATAGCTAGAATTTGGCGCTTATACATAAGAAAATTTCAAAAGCTGCTCTGGATGCTGGATGACTGATGTATGATTCTGATTTACGAACATGGAAGCTTTACAAGCTAAAAATCGATAGGGTGATGATTCTCAGTTCCAAGCATCTAAAAAGTGGTTATTAGACTTTAAAAAAGCTCATCGAGCTGTTTTTAGAAAAATAAGTAAATATAATATCATCAAAAACTATTGAAGATAGAAAAATACTAATTAAAAAATCCCGAAAGAATTTATTGACAGTGTTAAAACGAAAATGGCAACTTATAGTCTGTCGAATATTTATAATTCTGATCAGAGCGGATTTAAATTAGAAATGCATTCGGGAAAAACTTTAGCAGTTGAAGGGGAAATATAGGTAGAATGCCTGGTACCTTCAGTTTCGTCGACAACTCATAGTTACGCAATACGACCAAATATTTCTGCGGATGGAAAACTTCTTTCACCACTATTTTTAATTTTAAAAGAACCAAGTGAAAAATTTGGTCCGGTAGTTGAAACAACACTTTTCAAGGCAGATAACGTGTATGTAGTTCCGTCAAAATCTGAAAAACTCACTTCAGGTGAAGTGACTTCCC
>NW_025401759.1:0-3168 GCF_020080835.1 Cotesia glomerata
TACAACAACACTAAACATAGAACAATAAAAATGAAACCAGCAGATGTAACTGTTGATAATGAACAAGACTTGAAGAAAGTGTATTTACCAACCTCTTACTACGCTGAGAAAAAAATTACTTAAAAAAAATAAATTTAAAGTTGGAGATAAAGTAAGAATAAGCAAGTATAAAAATTTGTTCGAAAAAGGTTACACAGCAAACTGGACAACTGAAATATTTACAATAAACAAGGTGCAGAATACGAATCCAACGACGTACAAACTTGTAGATTACCAGGCTCAGCTAATTGAAGAAGCATTTTACAGTGAAGAACTCAACAAAACAAAATATCAACTAACAACTGCCAACTAACATCTAACAACTGCCCACTAACAACTGCTACAGCTTTCAAAGAACGTCCAAATATATCAATACTCATTTTTTTTTATTGTTCAGTTCATTTCAACAGTTCACATACTGATGTATACCTAGTTGAAAAAATTGTAAAAAAGAAAGGAAGTAAATATTATGTTAAATGGTTGGGATTTGACACCACCCATAATAGCTGGATTAATAAAACTGATTTATAAAAAAAATGTTTAATTTTATTAATAAACTTTTAATTCAAAATAAAGAAAATTTGATTTTTTTCTTATTTAAACATTTAAACATTTAACATACAAAAAATGAAATAAATATCTTTTTTTAATCACAATCACTAAAAGCGTCTACATCACTTACAATTACCGTTTCTGCATCCGATAAATCAATAGAAGAATTATCAAGCATTTCATACAAATACTCTAGATCATCATGTTCTTCCTCTTCTTCATCTTCCTCAATTTATGGTATAAGAACATTAATATTCCACCAATGTTCATACAAAATTTCTTGGATTCCGGTTAACTGTCCACCGTTGACCATGATTGGAGGCTCGTAGTCTGTAGCATTGATTAACTCAAACGACCAATGCAAAATTTCATCAGTGATGATCAGGTGGCTTGATCATCCTCCACACTAACGGTGCACCCATTGATGTTGTCACCGCGCATCACAACTTCCTCTAATTGCAGTTTGATGTGAAAAGATAGACTCGAGATTGAATAAGTCTCAATCCATCTTCTTGGCCAAAGCACGCTGTATTTCAAGAGCATTATCAAACGAAAGGCTATAAAAAAATTATATATTTATAATAGTAATCATAATAGTAATTATAATATTAATCAACTTACCAAATGATAGAATTATTTCCTTTTTTAATAGCAATAAGCCTTTACAATTTCCTGCTAGTTGATCATTAATGCAGAAATAATGAATATCAGATGATTCAACATTAATTACTCGAAATATCCATGTTAACGTGTTGTGGTTGATCTCCAGTGTAATGATATTATCTACTTGAAAGCGAGATCCATGAAAAGTCTCCCTTCTTGTAACTATCGCCTCAAATTCCTCGATTATGTATTGAAAACTACACTAGTCTCACCAAGCCACTGAATAGGTAGAAAGATATTGTATACTATTCCTTGTAGAGCCTAAAAAGTTATTCAAAAAATTTTTTATGAAAAAATTATTTTAAAAAATCTTTTTCTAACTGATAGAAAAAAAGATAGAAGGTACCAAACGTATTTTAAATATTTGAAAAAAAATGTTTTTTAACTCATATATGAAGATTAAAAATTTTCAACTTACATTCATTTTTTTTCACAAATAAATATTTCACTTTTTTTCCGAATAATGTTAAAAAAAACAATTTATCACTTTTTAGCAAAAAAAATTATAATTTATTCGATGCTTACTTCAAGCAGAAGACTTATGAACTGAGACGAAATTTATAAGGGACGATTAAATTGTAATGTAATATAAACATTTTAGAAGAATTTTGATATCAATATATTAAATGAGAGAAAAGAGAGAAATAATATTTTTGAAATGTAACACCTACAACCATCTCTCTCTCTTCATCATGCAGTTCATTCATTACTCTATTAATAATTTAATAATAATTTCTACTAATAATAATTTGAGGATAATAATAATAAAAAAATTTATTTAAAAAAATTTATTATTTCACAAAAAAATTTTTTTAAACTTAGAAAATATAGAATCATGAGGGGTAAGTGTGCGCAGTGAGTAAGTGCGCAGACCCATACGTATGGGACTGCTCACTCTTACCCTGCTGCACACATGTACACATGTACACGGAGAAAAAAAATATTTTATAAAATTTTTTTTAAACTTACAAAAAAATTTTAAAACATAAAAATTATTCTTAAAAACTTACAAATAAATTTTAAAACTTTTAAAAAATTATTTTCTAAACTTCCAAAAAAATCATTAAATTATTTAATTAATTAATTACAAAAAGTATAACAATACTTTTTAAAAACTTACAAATAAATTTTAAACTTATAAAAAAATTATTTTTAAAACTTACAAATAAACTTATAAAAAATTATTTTTTAAAACTTACGAAAAAATCATTAAATTATTTAATTATTTACAAAAACAAAATTATTTAAAAAAAGCTCCCATGATGACAATCATGGTCATGATAAAATACCCATGATGGTAAAAATGCCATGTTGGTAATAATGATGAGTAGGATTACTGTAAACAAAAAAAATAATTAGTTTATTAATTTTTATATTTATTATTATTAATATTATTGATTAAATTTAAAAAATACTTACGAGTGTTTCAAATACCATGATGATAAAATGCCATGATGGTAATAATGATGAGTAAGATTACTGTAAACAAAAAAATAATTAGTTTATTAATTTTTATATTTATTAATATTATTTATTAAATGTAAAAAATACTTACAAGTGCTTCATTATATTCGATCATATCTCTGATATGAAAACTGTCCTCACAATCTATGGTATATTCACCATATCCGAGTAGATCTTCATATGCAGACCGCTGCCACTCGCGCTGTTGCTGCATACATTTCCGGTAAGTTGACAAATCCATTCCATCAAATAACTTTGGTTTAAATGGAGAACATTGATACAGAATAAAATTGATGTATTGTTTTATTCTATATGGAAGCCGACTCCATATGACGTGCACTCTATCCATTATAATTGTGTCACTAGCTAACTCCATGTTAGCATTAGTAATGTTGTTGTTACTGTATAAATCATACAGATTCACCAAACACAATGAATCATCTTGCCAGA
>NW_025401760.1:0-3166 GCF_020080835.1 Cotesia glomerata
AATACCCGAAAGCGAAATATCGCCGCTTCGACCCTGCACCTGCTTCCTTCAAGCCGGCTTCCTCTTGCTCACTCGTGGTTGCGGCACGTAGATGCCGAGAGTTACCGACGTACCACCGCTGCTATAAGGATCGTTTCGCACATCTCTTTCAAAGCAGCGTCACCGTATCCGCTTTTGCGTACGTGACCCTAGGTCGAGATGGTGTGACTAACCCTTCCTGCCGAAAGGGAGTTTTCGTTTTTACCGCAGGAGAGCTATTTTATTTCGCTCTTACCCTCTGCTCCAAAGAACAACGCGAGCTTTCTCCAACCCACAAGGATACACGGACGGTGGCTGTTACTCTTCAGCTCCCGATGCCTGATTTGGTCCGCGAGGGCTATTTTATTTCGCCCCAATCCGCCGATCGCCCACGACCGGTTGGGACCCGCCCTATCCGCAACCTGGGGGACGCGCCCGGTGGGAGTTTGGCTTCTTCCGACGAGTGTGTGATGTGTGTGATGTGATGTGTGTGTGTTCATATGTAAACCCTCTTATAACTTTTGAACAGTTAGAAGCCGATTTCATCGCGGTTGGTGCCATTCGAAAAAGGCTTGGTAAACTTAGATGGGCTCGAATACAATTTGGACTGATTCGGACCGATGGATTTCGTAAAATCTAAAAAAAAAACTGTAAAAAATTTTTTCTAAAAGTGGTTTTGGAATAACTTTCTAAACGGCTTTATCAATCAAACTCCGAAAACTAATCAGCTCTTAACATAAAAAAACCACGTCGATTTCCGCTAATCCGGTCCAAAACTCAGTTTGATTCGGTTCAGAGAGATATCGCGACTGCAGGAAGAAAACCCAAAAAGTGTTTTACGGAATTACACCGAAATTTATAAGTTTGACCAATTGAAACTTAGAAATTCTTCATGAGGCCTAAAAAACTGCGTAGAATGCCGCCAACCGCGTAAAAATCGATTCATTAATTCAAAAAGTAATTGCGGTTTGAAAAGAGATTCAAAAAATAGTGTTCTATGGAAACTTTTATGACTTTTTGAGCTCAAAAAGAGCTCAAAAAGCATAGAAAAGGTATCTTTGAGCTTGGAGGCTCGAAACAATACATGGAGCCATTGGCATTTTTTGAGCTCGAAGAGCTCAAAAGCTTCTTAGGAATGCAATTTTAAGCGCCCAGGTATTAACGGAATTAGCGAGGAAGTTGCAGGGATGGCCTTTAGGGGTCCAACCGTTTTCCTAATTCTTTTTGGCCCTATAATACATTGTACTCATGTCTTAAAAAGATTCTGAAATTTTTAGAAGTTTTTTTTTTCAAAAATATCAATTTTTGAATTAAAAAAAAAAATTTTTTCGTTTTTTGCTAACTTTCAAATAAAGGTTAAAGTTATGATGATCAAGAATATTGTAATTTTAAGAGGGATTGAAAATTGAATGCATTACAAGGAAATATTGAATAATAAATTAATTTCAAATTTTTTTTATTTTTTGGACATGATCTCAAAGTCATTTTTAACGCATGAAAAATTAAAAAAAAGTTGAAAATAGTTGAGTACTCAGATTTCTACGTGATGCATTCAATTTTAATCCTCAAACCATACTACTCTCTACATAACTTACCTTTAAAGTTGCAAAAACAAAAAAAGCTTACAAAATTCAAGTGATATTTTGAAAAAAAAATGATATTTGAAAAAAATTGATATTTTTGAAAAAAAAGCTTCTAAAAATTTCAAGAATCATATAAGATAGATACAATGTATTATACGAAAAAGAAGTGGAGCTAAAATTTTAACTTCGATCGTCATTTTTAACGATTTTCAAAAATTCAAAAATTTGACAAATTTGGAATTTTGAAAATTTTCAAAATATTTTTCAATAACCCTAAGTGTTCCCTTTTAAACAAACAAAAGGCCGTTTCTATATCTACAAAAAGCGTTAAAAGATATTACAAAAACAAAATTGAAAAACTGAAAAAATTGCGAAATATTGAGATTTGCATATCTTTTGAAAAAAAAATTTTTATTGTTTTCAGCTTTAGACAGAAGACTTCGTTTTTATGATAAACGAAAACTTCTGATAGCAAGAATTTGTCCAAATCGATTCCAACTATTTATTGAGATCGCCATGGAACATTGACCCATTGCCAACTATTTCTTTAAATTTTACGAGGGAATTTAGTCATTTTTAAATGAAAACTGTAACTTCAATCTTTGTAACGATAATCATACTTTTGTCTTAGAAATTTTGTAAAGCTCCAAAAGACTCTACTTTAAGAATATGAAATCGTTTTTGTAAAGAATTGCGTAAATTATGTGCTTAAATTCAAGTTAAAACAAAAAAGAATTTTCTCATGTTAATTAAAATGGGAAACTAAAATTAAAATAGCGACCCACTTAGAGGTTGAGCAATAGGGCTCATGTTTGGTGAGGATTTTTATATCAGAAATCGAAACATATTGAGAGAGGGGTAGAGTTAAAAAAAAAATTAAAAAGTTTTTGAAGCACCCCTAATACCATACTTACATACAATACATACATTTATACATACATACATACATACATACATACATACATAGTGACACCCTCACAGGGGATAGTCAGGGGAAGCTTCCTGTGACCTTCAAATGTCTAAGATCCTGATGATGAAAACTCGATTTTTTGCAAAACGGGGTAAAACCAATAACTTCCCGATTTCTGAAAATCTTCGATTTTTTAGCGGGAAGTTAAAAAAATGCATAGAAGTTTAATTTGAATATTAAAAAGTCGCTCGAAAAAATCTGTAGTAATGCACTAATAGATTAAAAAAAAATTATGAGCGATTTTTTAAATTTTAATTACGAACTGAAACTTTCAGAAACTTAATTATTTTTTGGTCTATAAAATTATACCGTGACGAGAAATAAAATTAAAAAAAAAAAATCGATTCTTGAAATTCAAAAAAATTTGGAGCGACCTCTTGAAAGTTTTTTTATGAGCTGTCCTTTGGAGAGGGCTCTTAAAACATCAAAAACTAACATTTTTTCACTCGAGACTAAAAAAAAAAAAGACCATTCAGCAGCCGAAATGAAAGTAGATTTCATTTTATTACTTATCAATCAAAATTACAATTGAATTTTAATGTATGATTTTTATTGTAATCATTACAATAAAAGTTTTCCAATAAAAAAAATAAAA
>NW_025401761.1:0-3166 GCF_020080835.1 Cotesia glomerata
AAGGGATATCACATAACTAACAAATGTTCAAGCGTCTATTGTAAGAACGCAAATATTTATTGATTTTTATATTGGAATGATTTTACGTTTGATAATTTTTATATTACAAAGTTCTTATTGTGAGTTTTATTATTGTTGCGACGCGTTATGATTGATTTAATCAAAGAAATTTTTATGATAATTAACTTAAGTTGAGATAATTTGGAATATAGTTTTTAAAATTATTTATTGTGATTAAAATAATTCTACGAAAATTAATTAGGGAAATTGAACTTATGTTCGGGAATTATTAATTAATTTAATTCGTTAGAATTATTCAGAAATTATTTATGAAATTAATCATCAAATTAGAACTTACGTTCAGGAATTTATTAGTTAATGTATCTCGTATAATTATTAAGAAATTGTTTATAGAATTAATATTCATTTTGGAAGAAAGCCACGAGAATGTTATAGAGATTGCACATTGAAAGTTACAATGAATTTTAGCTAGAATAATCACATGGACAAAAGATACAGGTCAATTTGATGGAATTTGGAATCTGTGCAAGTCAAAACAATACTCCAATTTAATTTCAATTCTAGATCTGAAAATACAATTCTATAAATCGCCCAGCAATTGTCTCAATACTTTTTTTTATTCAAGGATTATATTCGCGATTTGTTTGTGTTTATCTAAAAATACGCCAACACATAAGCTTGTTACCGTGTTGTGCCCTTTTATCATAGATTTTGTGTGTGTTTATTCGACAGTAAACCAACACATAGTGTCGCGGATATAATGGCCTCGGATCTTATGGTATGTTACCAGTCTAATACAACCTCTTAGAATGAACATAAGGTTAATACTTAAGTACTAATTACGATAATAAAATGATTCTAAGCTCAACTATTGACATCTATGATTGACGTAGTAACGTCTGCAATGATGAAATCCCATTAAAAATCTCGACTTATTTCGAGGTGAATTGTCAATTAGTTTATATATACCAAAGACTGGTCGGTGTTAGTTTTTCATCAATCATAAATAAACGTCACCGAATTAGACAGCCATGTTCTATCCGAGATCACATGATGTAATTCTGAAGATTCTATGCTTTATCGTGAACTTATGACTTTCACCGGTAAAAAATGCCTGAAAAAATTTTTTTTGTCACCAGTTTATACATTATTCAAGGAAAAATGGAAAAACTAACACAGTGAACAAGCTTGATCTTTTTTTTTTTTTTTTTTTTTTTTTTTCTTCATCAATTGTTAATGATACATTAATTCTTATTAGTACAAACAAGTTTATAATTTTACAGTCAAAAAAATAAATCGCGCAAATAAGAGACTTTAAATCACTTATTTATATCTTTGGATGAGTTTACTGAGAGAACATTTATTATGAATGGTCCCATAGACTCGAATGCAGTTTGGTGAAAAAGACGGTTCATGTTTTCTCTGGAGTATCGTAAACATTGTCATTGTTAGTGTCACTATAATAATATTATTATTATTTTCAGTTTTGTTAATCTCTGCATAACTAGCTATTACTGAATTTTATGACTGCAAAATTTTGTTGAATTATATACTTAATTGTTTTAATTATAATTTGTTTCGCTGCTAAATGATATAATTTGTGAAATCATGATATATAAACCTTTCTTGTTAATCAACTGAATTTAAGTGTTGGAGAAATTGTATGAATTGCACAAAGATTGAATCCTACAAAGCACTAGCACTTAGTTAGCTGATTTTGATCCGTTTTTGTTCATTTATACTTGAAACACCTGTAACATTTTTTTATTATTGTAATAAATACATCGTTATAGATATAAATTATTTTATTACTTACTTCCGTTGGAAGTCATGTCATAGTCATTGATTATCTGATAAGCTTGATTTTTCTGGAAGAAATGAATAAATCAACTTTTGCAAGTACCTGATTGATATTGAATAATAAAAAGTAAAGTAATTACATCACCCATAACTGCTATTGGAGTAGTACCAGTTGCAATAGCGACCTGATGTTCAATGAGATAAAACATGTATTCATCATATAGCAAGCGAATGAGATGAAAAGACCCAAAGCTGGCTGCACTACGTAATGTTAAATCACGAATAACCATTGAACTACACATAAAGAAATTCAACTATAAGTTAATAGCTTGAAGGTTTATGACTTCAGGTTAATCATATGCATATAAAAGTGTTACAGAAAATTTTATCTATTTACTGTAACTGCACTGAAACTTTGAATTTCTGCCTAGTTTTGCGGCAAAAAGAGTTACTTTTCTCTGATAAAAAAATAAATGAAATAGTTTGACATTTGTACTAACCGTACCGCAAAAATAAAGGCAGAAATTTAAAATTTCGGTTACCGATATAATAAAAATTAGGAAAACGGTTGACCCTGAAGGCCATCCCTGCAACTTCCCGCTAATTCCATACTTAGGCGCTTGAAATTGCACCAACGACGTTTTTGAGCTCTTCGAGCTCAAAAATACAATTTATGGGGTATTTTGAGCTCTCCGAGCTCAAAGAGATTGCTTTCTTATGCTTTAAAGCTCTTCGAGCTCAAATGTCTGATAGAGATTTGATGACACTATTTTTTGAATTTTTAAACCGCAATAACTTTTGAATGAATAAACTGATTTTTACGCGGTTAGAAGCATTCGACGCAGTTTTTTAAGCCTCACAAAGAATTCTAAATTTTGAATTGATCGCGCTAGGAATTTTGGAGTTATTCCGAAAAAACACTTTTTTCGGTTTTCTTTCGTTCACGATATCTCTCGAACGAATCAACCGATTTTGACCGGACTGGTGGCGATCGACGTGGTTTTTTGAGGTTAAGAGCTGATTAGTTTTTGGAATTGAACCTTTAAGCCGTTTAAAAGTTATTCCAAAAAAACCACATTTGAAAAAAATTTTTTTTTCAGTTTTTTTAAGATTTCTCAAAATCTATTGATCTGAATCGGTCCAAATAGTTTTCAAAATCTAAGTTTAGTCAAGCCCTTTCGAATGGCACCAATAGCGATGAAATCGGTCAAGCCGTTCAAAAGTTATAAGCGATTCACATACTTTCACACACACACACCACACACACACAAACACACACACACACACACTCACACAATCGCACACACACCCACACACACCCGCGGTCTGGAAGCGGCAGAGATTG
>NW_025401762.1:0-3164 GCF_020080835.1 Cotesia glomerata
ATATACGCCACATACTTTTTTTTTGCCCCCGTATATGCGGCATATATTTTTTTTTAGCAGAAACAGAACTTATTGCAAGTTGTAGCTATGCACAGGAAAAAATTTCCAAATGCTAACAAGCAGACGTTAATGTTACCATTTTTAGATAAATGAAAAAATGAAATTTTTTGTAATTATAACGATTAATTAATAATAATTTGACTTAGATTATTATATTGAAACGAGTCAATACTGTAATTAAAAATTTTGATGCTCAAAAATGTACAATAAAATTAAATTATTCATGTAAGAGTAATAAATTGAAAATTAAATGGAATTTAATGTGCATTTTTTTAAATGTTACCGTTTAACGGGCTATAACTTCGAAAATAGTGGTTCTACAGTCTTTGTTTAAAGAGATATTTTTGTAGAGAATTTAATTTTCTACAAAAGCCATCAGAAAGGTTTTTCGAAAAAAAACTTTTTTAATAACGAAAAGTCCACTTAAAACGAAAAAAAAATTTTTCCTGTGTTATTTAAATGAGAAATCGAATTTTTTGATGAGCTAAGCCGCTATTAGACTTAAAACCTTTAGCTCAGCGGCATAATTTTTTATTTTCTATATACTACCAGGTTTTCTGGTATAGCAGTAAAAAAAAGAAATATCGCCTAAAAATGACACACCCTACTGTAGATAGTACCTATTTCTACATTATCATTTAAACTGTTTCCATCTTTCCATCCAACATCCCTGATAGCCACCTTACCTATAACGTACTGTCAATTTACGTCCGCAATTTGAAGCAAACTTGACGGAAAGAGTTGGCAAAGCAAGTGATTACCTATTAGTAACCTATAACTTACTCTGCAAATGGACGTCAAAACTTGGTGTACAAGTATTTCTGTCAAATTGTAGTAAAGTTGAAAGGAAATTTAACTACAAGTTTGATTGGTGAATATTCAAGTTGCGGACGTATATTTCTGTCAATTTGCTTACAACTGTTGTTGAATGAGGAATTACCGCGAACTTGATATTGAGCGTGTTCAGCCGAACTAAGTCCTCAGTAAACTTAGTAAGATATGTATAGTATAGTAGATAGATATATGTATAGCAGGGAATGCTTTGACTATACTTAGGCTAACTAAGTTTACTCAGGACTTAGTTGAGCTGAACACGCTCATTAAGTTAACCGCAACTGCTAGAAGTCAACTACTTACTGAGAAAGCGCTGGCTATCAGGCATTGGTGTCACTACTATGGAAGATTTAACTCGCTATCATCTCAGATTGAACTAAGTCCCATCTAATTATTTTTAACTTCCCACTAAGAAAATTAAAAATTTTCAAAAATCGGAAAGTTATTGGTTTTACCCCGTTTTTCGAAAATCGAGTTTTCATCAAATCTTGAAGTTTTGAGGTCCTAGAGAGCTTCCCTGAATGTTCTCGCGATGATGTCCGTATATCTGCATGTATGTATGTATGTTTATGTGTGTGTATGCCGTGTCCTCGTCACCATGATTTCTACCCTTGCGGTCATCTGAAAAATAAAACAATGATGGATTCTTGATTGAGTACGAATGTCGCTCTCGCATGAACCAACAAAACTGAAAAAAATTTTAACTTCCCGCTAAGAAAATCGAAGATTTGCGAAAAATCGAAGATTTTCCGAAAAATCTGGAAGTTATTGTTTTCACCCCGTTTTGCAAAAATCGAGGGTTTCAAGCAGACTCTCGACGTTTTGAAGTGCACAAAAAGCTTCCCTGACTATTTTTACGATGATGCCCATGCATCCCACGCTGTGTGTGTGATGATAATGATAATGATGATGATGATGATGATGATATGTGTGTGTGTGTAAACCTTTTATAACTTTTGAACGGCAGCTTGACCGAATTTGATTGCAGTTGATTATATTCGAAAGATGCTGCAAACTTAGATTTCCTGTAAGTTGGAGCCGATTCCGGACCAGTAGATTTTGAAAAATTCAGACGAAACTGGCACGGCAGCAATTTGAGTTGTGAAGACACAAAGAACGTTACCGTCAACAACAGCGGAAGTGGAGCAGGTTTTGTCTGGATTCAAAGCCCCACAACCTACTTCATGAGGCATTTATCTCTCACCCCTGACGAAGGGATTAGTGTGTTCCGACAGAAGCTGGCAAATACAGAAGATGCGATCACTAAGTTCAGCGGCGAAGTCATCTTAGCCGGAGACTTCAACGCTAAATCGGCTGAGTGAGGCGCTGCTTTCTCATACGACACCAGAGGCCAGCTTGAGGTCGTTGACGTCGCGGCTAGACTCGACCTCATGGTGCTACTTCCGGGAGCACCACGACCTTTAGAAGACCAGGGTACCAAGAATCCATCCTCGACATCTCGTTGGCGACTCCAAGAACTGCCAACATGATCGAAGACTGGACTGTATCCGAAGAATACAGTGGCAGTGACCACCAGCTTGTGACATTCAACGTTGGATTGTCATCTGCTTTGGTTTCACAACGAGACCTTTCTAAGCGGAAGTGGAATGCCAGAAGAGAAACTGATCCAGAGGCATTGCGAGCTTCACTTGCACGAGGCTGGTCTATCCTTCAAGAACAACCCGACTCAGGATGCCTGCAGCGAGACGGAAAAGGCAGTGCTAAATATGATGAAGGAGATTGCTTATATTGTCGCATCTATGCCGCGGCTGAAAAATAGGAGTTTCCACAGGCCGGTATTTGCTGGTGGTCAACAGACATGGCAGAACTTCGCAAAAGATGTCATAAGCTACGTCGCCGCGCAACGAGAGCCGCGAAACGCTCCCCAAGCGAGGACTTGTATTCAAAAGAATACAAGCAGGCCAAAAAGACGCTAAACCGAGCCATTAAAGCAAGAAAAGCGATATTGTGGAAACAGATTTGTAATAATCTCGACAAGGACATCTGGGGCAAAAGCCTACCAAATTGTCACCAAACGACTTGGAAAGGCTTCACCAGGAGCGCCGAAGTCTCCTGCCTTAATGGACAGCGTTGTAGCGGAGCTTTTCCCCAAACACCTGCCGCGGGAGAAGAAATACTACTCTAAAACAGCGAAGGAACACCCTTCACAACTAAGGAACTACAAGACGCGGCCAAGTCACTCAAAACAGGAAAGGCACCTGGACCTGATGGCATCCCGGAAGCGGTGATCAAGATTGTAGCCCTGGAAC
>NW_025401763.1:0-3163 GCF_020080835.1 Cotesia glomerata
CCTTAATGTCACCTCATCTCTGAAGCTGTTTCCCTGATTTCGAAAAGGGTTGGAACTATAATCCTTCACGCTTTGCAATTAGCTTCTCTAACTCCGTAATTGTTTCTAGAAGAGCATGAATACTATGAGTATCGATCAACTAATTCGATAATGGACATACATTAAATATGACAAAATTATAATAACAAAAACCGGGAAAAAAGTAAATAGTTAAAAAATTTGAAATTATCCGGCAATATTCCTATATCTAACATATTATTAAATGCCGTAATGAGTACCATGAAAACAAAAAATATCTTTTGAAGGATGTAGATCTTCATCAGTCGGAAAACTCCACGGAAAAATCGCTTCGTTATCATCGTCGATATTTCGCGAATGATAATTGATTACGCTGCACGTATACTAAAACATTGAAATCATTGTGTGTAATAAAAATTATAGAAATAAGTTTTATCCATTTAAGAAATATTTGGCACATACAGACATTGCGACGTTTGGCCAAGCCTGCAGATGATGTAAATATACTTTAAATAAGACTTTGAATAGTACAATAATAATAAATTAAGGAAAAGAATAAATACCTTCAACATTAATGAGCACAGCTAATTTTGGTTCCTCATTCTTATAATGAACAAAATATCGTTTGTTTTTATTAGGTGGCAACGGAATTTTTGTCATAGTTGTGTGTCAAGGCGAACGGAATCGTATCAAATTTACTTTCAGCTATCAATTTTATAAAGTAGGCAAATATCTCGTCTCTCGTCCTTTATCAACTAGAATATAATAGTAAACCTTGGATTCCCAGTGAACACATGACTTCAATATGACGTCATTTGCAAGTCATAGGAATGTCACAATATTTTACGTAAATATGACGTATAATTGACCCAGATCCAATTATGATGTAAAAATATATGATATATTTTTGACATCATACTGATGTAAGTTTATTACTTCTCTATGATGTAACGGAAATGACTTAGATATTACGTACAACCTGACATAATATATAAACTACAATATTACGTCACATTAATGCCATCATTGTATGTTGTAACGGGGTGGTTAGCTCTTGTCCAACTGGTCACCTCTTCCCTCTTTTTGAAAAGGGCGCCACTGGGATTTTATACTCGGTGTCCCAGAAACCGGGGGAGCATGAGAAGGAAAGATTGGTCGTGAGAAGTTGAGAAAGGCTGAAAAATTAATACTGAGAAACAATTATTAACAATTTAATTATTTATTCAATATAAACAATTTTATTTTAACAAAATTCCTTAATACTATTACCCTTAAAATTAACCTATCAATTACGACCAGTGAGGACCTCTCACCTACGCAGGCATCTCTTGCCAAAACTTATAACTAAATATCCTTAAATTCTTTCAACTATAGATCATTACGCATCTATCTTCTTTACTTAATCATAGACCATTACGCATCTATACTTAATTTCTAAATTTAATCATAGACCATTACGCATCTAGATTATTAATTCCTTAACCCTCGTCCAACTGACGGAATACCATATAATCTTACTAAATTTCATATAAAAATCATTCACCGGACGTTAACTTCATTTCCTCAAAATTCTTTTTATTATTCATACATCTTAATTTACCAATAAAACTATATCCCAAACTTCGTATTCTCCAAATTTACTCAAAATTACGCCCAACAATTTCTTAATACAAAATTCCGACCTTCAATTTTTAATTCATTAAATTCATTAATCCATCTTACTTAACTAAATTCATTTTTAACTTACTTAACTAAATTTTCAACTAAAATTATCAATCAATTTATTCTACTAAACGTCGACTAATTTATTTTATTTCTCAATCTCCACTAATAATCTTTACAAAATCCACTAAATACTTTTATTGACAAAGTTCATTACTCATCTTCTAAATTTACTAGATTCATCAATTCTTCTTAGCTAATTTCTCTAATCAATTATTCTTAAACTCAATAAATTTCTTAATAAATTCATTCGCTAAATTAACTACTTTAATTTCCCGAAATTCTAAATATCAGCTGTTATAATCCTGGCATCTTAACAAAATTTCTCAGCCATGGAACTCTCTAGAATGACCTTCACTGACTTAATTACGCATTTTTATTTCTTATTCCAATTTACTTTTCTTTATATCTCGAAAATTATTAACTAAATTAATTTATTATAGCCAGCAGGCCTATAATAAATTACTGATTCAATTATCTACAGTAAATTCACAAATAACTATTAATCTCATTCTTATAAAAATAAATGTCCAATAACAAAAACTAGCTAAATGACCTTGGCACATGAATTTCTAAAGTACAAAACTTGCTAATACTAAGATGACCGCTCAAGAAATTAAATTTAAGTATTTTGTACTCTTAATTAGGTATTAATTAATTTGGCCTAAAATACCTTAGAATACCTGACAACTGAAAACCGGTATGTCCAGCGATGAAATCTTTTCCCAGTAGAAAGAAAATGAGCGGGATCGGCTTCACTGGTAACTTACTGACTTCCAAGGCTCCAGAAACTCGTATCTCCAAATTACACCCAGCTCCCCGATCTTATCCTCGATCAATTTATCCTAGAAATTCCAGTAAATAAATATTTCGAATAAGACGAAGATCGTCAGCCAAATGGCCTAACGACAAGTAATTTTTAACGAAATACCAGACAATAAAATTTAATCGCTTCGTTCCATTCGTGAAGCCTTAAGAAAGCAACTACTTACTTGTCTTAGAAAATTATCCCACGCTGGAACACAGTTACTTAACGTACTCGCAAAATTTGCAGGAAGAAGAGGGTCTTGACACCAGTGCAGCCAGATCGTAGGATTTTTACCCCCACTTTGAGCCGTTTTCAATGGGCTTAAACGGGAGAGATACCACAAAGTGGGGGTAAAAAATCCTACGATCTGCTGCACTGCTTGACACAACACCCGGCGTTTTTATAACCTCTGCTCGTGCTCTCCAACTTCGCTCCCGCGCTTCATTTTCCGGGGACAGCGGTGGGGACTCCGCGATACATACGACCCGGTGACGAGTCGTACAACTACTTCATCGCGCTCCGAAGGTAAAGAGTAGCTCCTACTCACCGCGGCACGATAATCAAAATTAAGTCCCGCGGGAATTCAAATTCCCTGTCACAATGTCATAACGACGT
>NW_025401764.1:7500-19744 GCF_020080835.1 Cotesia glomerata
AAATACTTTTGACAGCTTTGAATAAATTGATATTCACTTTAAATTAAAACAATAACAAACGTTAAATTTTTATTTCCCTGAGTATTTTTTACGTAAAGTCAAAATGTGCGCGCATGTCCCATGGTTCTCCGTCGTTTAATCGTTCTCGGGACTGCTGGTTCAACTGACCTTATATACTTTTATGCCAATTAATAGTAAATAATAAATAAATAAATTACTATATCACTATAAACAAAGTTGGGGATTGATAAGCATAAGTATATACAACTACTACAATTCAAACTTTATCAATTAATTCAAAAATTAAAATATTATTAAAAATTTGTAACCAGCCGAAAAAAGTTTGCACACCTAAAAATACAAAAATCTCAATTTTCAAAATTTATTAATCACCAATGATTTCAAATTTTGATCATATCAGAAGTTTAATATTGAATTTAATTCTAAGAGAATGAAGCATTTTCAATTTTTTCAAGTCGAGTGGTTCAATTGGCCTTCTCCCCTATTAATGTATTTTTCAAAACTTCATTTTGTCTATATCATCTGCTGTACGCAAAGAAAATAGATGATAAACCGAAATCCTGAATAATATAATCTCAGGTTTTGTAGTTGACCAACAAAGTCTAGAAATTTACTGCAGAAGCAGTTTAATCCATAACGGAGAAATTCTAAAAGAGATAATGTATATTTATGTGAATATACGGTATAATATACGTGTATATGAACTAGTTTGAAATATGTTGATATAGATAGCTCACAGGATCTATTCGTTATTCAGCTCTATGACGAACTAAACTAGCGAAAACTGAAACTCAACTTAACACCTAGCGATATTCTAGCAAACTTTTTCACAGAAATAGCTACCAAATCTTTTGATGCTAAATCTTGCTCATATAATTTACATACGCCAAATTTGTATCGAATTTTTATATTTTTATATATATACATGGTATACACTAAACTCAGGAATTAATTTGAAGTCTATAATAATTCAATAACAAACTTATACAATGTAATAAGATTATCATTAACAATTTTATTAACTAGGAGCTACCATCCAGCTCAGTAGTAGAAATTTTGCTCGAATGCACCTTTTAGTTAGTATTCTAATGTATAATGTTTGCGCTTGCATGTTCTACTCGAATGGATTAAGAAGCTCCAATTCTACCACCTGAAGTTCGAGGGGTTTTATGAAAGAATCCAACGCTTGTCTGTTTTTACATTTTCATTTTTCATCCCCTATTGTTGTTGTTATTAATTACAAATATAAATTTAAAATGTCTTACACTAAAAAAAATTCTCAAAGTTATAAAAAGAAATGACTATTAACTCTTGACAATTTGCACCATTGCTTCCAGAAATATTTAGTTTAAATTAATTCGAAGAACTTTACAAAATCAAATCCAAGAAAATCAAACTTCAAAGATAAATAGAAAAAGTTTCTCATTCCAAAAATGTTAACTAGCCAAGAATTCAACCAACTACTTTATTATTTTTGAACAAGATAAGTTTGTATATAAAGTTGGTATACTCCACCCAACAATTTCTTTCTTGAGATTTAAGACACTCGGTAATGTTGGCTTAGACCATTTTTGTTTCAAAAGAGTACCAAAAATTTTCAGTATTTTTTGTTATTTCTTATCTCATCAAAAAGCAAATCTCAAATACATTTTAGAATAGGTTTAGGTCCAAATCATTATTTGATTTTTTAATTTCCCACTAAGAAAATTGGAAAATTTTCAAAAATTGGGAAGTTATTGGTTTTACGCCGATTTTCTCAGAAAATCCAGTTGTCCACTTCCAGATCTCCACAAGTTTTGAGATCCTGCTTACAAAGCGATTTCGGCTTATAGTTAAAAATAAAAATATTAGAATTGAAAAGAAATACGTAGTGTAATGTGTTAATTTCGGAGAACAGTGTTTTAAATTCGGAATTTAATTGTATCTCACAATTATAATTTCAATAACTGAATAGTACTACTAATGGGCAGTGTCTCGAATAGCTTAATTGAGGCTTAAAAGATCCAGAGTCGATTCGAATTATTTTTTTTAGTCATCATCGAAAATGGTCCCCATTGAATAGATCTTCCCCTTCTCTAAATTTTCTTTAAATTGCTATGTACTCTTATTCGAAATTTCAAAAATTTTCTTTTGCTAACAAAACGAGGTTTAAAACGAGAAATTCTAAAAAAAAAAAAAAAAAAAAAAAAAAAACAACAACTGGTTCTCTTTAAAGAAACTGGTTCTTAGATCAAAAATATTTCTCTTCAGTCAAGTAGTTTTTATCAATGACATATGTCAGCCCGAATATTAACTCAATTATCAACAATCCGCGGGATGCAATGAACTTGTGAATATTTAACGAAAAACATTGACCCAAGTAATCAAAAAATTAACTCATTAATCACATTACACTAATTATCCATTGAAACGAATTATACGTTGATTATCTGAGTTAATTATTATCAATTATTAATTAACTGCGCCACATACGTAAACTTAAAGTGTAGAGGGTAATTAAAGTTATTATTAGCGAGCGGCAGCCCAGCCAGAAGGGACCGACATGAAAAAAACAAATAAAAATTCTTTATGAAAATAAAGAGTATATACTTCTGTTAATTAAAGGCCACTGTTCAGCTTCTTTCTTTAAATAAAATACTGTTATTATATTACTATTACGACTATAAAGTTAATACAATTGTAGTCTGAGAATGTAATAACAATGGAATGTCGTTTACTACCTGCAAGAGAATAATATTACTTCTCATAAATACCTGAGCTCTAGCTCTGCTTGTTTTTACTATTCGCCGTACCATAAGCAAACATAATTATGATGGGTCAAAAAATAATTAAACATAATAGTTAATATTGTGCTCAGTTGAAATTCTAATTTCTTGTAGATAAGAACCAAAATATTCGTTATTTTAATCACCGATATCGGAAAACCGACGTGGCGTTTCATTTACCGCCAGACCTAACATCAAGAATTTTAAGTATCTTATGAATTAATTTGAATTTTCCTCCATGTTATTTCTTGGTAACTAAAATTTTATGGGTACGATGCCGATATTTGGTGATTAAAAAGTTATTTTTACAATATTGCATGATTCGAAGTGTTCGCTCTATAACTTAATCACTGTATTTATTGAAAGAGTTTATGAATTTACCTCCCGAGTCAAAAAACAAATTCTAGTTTTAACCTCAAAAGCCTCAAATCCTTTGATGTTTTATTTGCCGCACAGAAAGTAACTCTACTTTAATACTCAAAATCCTCATTGAAGATTTTGAGGTCTTAATATGAACCACCCGTTGATTTAGAATCCTCACTACAACCTCAAAAGTCTCATTCAGTGAAAAGTTGTATTTTGGACTTAGAAAATTTTTGCATCTCCGAAAAAAATTTAAGTTACATTTACAAATTAACATATAACATGAGAAATATGTCATCACTTTATGTAAAAATAGCTATTAAAAATCAAAAAAAATTTTCTAAAAGATCAGTGATTATTTTTTATCTGACAGTATAGTTTTTGTAGCATTTGTTCGCATATATTATGTCTGTTAGGTACAAATTAATGTGACGAAACACGGAATCTTGATTTTTAAGCGAGAATTAAAGAATACCTACGCTCACGTTTAAGGCATGCAATTGTAACTCAGTTATTACCAATAAATTAATAGATAATAAATAATATCAATAAAAATCTAAATACATATTTGTTATTTTATTACGTAACGAATAATTAATTCTCAGTGACCAATGGACAAAATATTCCTTCAAGTTCGAAAAATTGAATTAGGTTCATTAATGTGCTGATATAACCGTAGATACTCAATAATTAAATGATTTTTGAAGCAACCTACATAGTACATCAGGTAATTTAATTAATTTTTTTAAATGCTGTAAAACATTTGAAACGTTTGTTGAAACCAAATCCATGTAATGATTCATCAATGCAAATGCTTATTCAGATTTTAAATTTTTCAATCTGTTTTTTTTTTCTCAATCACAATTAAGTTTTTAATAATTAACGTTAATTTAAAAATTTTGGGATTCAGTCACATATCAGTATTTTGAGAGTCTATCATGTCTTGAAGTCGAATAGAGTTTTAAAAGTTTCATACTCTTAAAAGAAGATAGAAATGAAAATAATTAAATGACCTTATAAAAAAATGACCTTATATAAAAGGGTTATAAGGACAGTCAGAACAAAAATAGATTTTTTTTGCATTTTTTCAGAGTATATATAATAATAATTCTGTATCGATTTGTAAAAAATGAGATTGTTGCATCATACAGTTTTGGAAATATTTAATTTTAAAGTTAGAATTTTTTTAGAGGTTATACATTGCACTATAGGAGAAAAGAAAAAAATTTTCTAGTATACTTGATTATAACTCAAAAACTTTACGTAATATTTCCATAAAAACTAAACTAACACTAAACAAAAGCTATTAATTTGTTTGAAAAAAGGTTTCATTTATGGTGATCATATAAATTTTTAAATATTATTAAAAAATGAGTACAATATTCGAAAATAGTCATGAGTAAAAGTGTATAAGGAATAGTAATGTAATTAATATTTTCTTTATCTATCTTCTTGTCACAAAAATTTGTTAACTTAATTGACATAATTTTTAGTTAATTTAAGTGAAGCTATTTTTTGTTTACTGATAGTAAAAACAGTAATAATTGATACTTATCTCTCAAAAAATTTATTATTAACGATAATAAAAAAAATAGTTTGAAAGGACTCCTCGAGATAAAAAATGCATGGTTGGAAAACAGCATTATTTCTTTCCCGCGTATAGTAGGTTTCAAATCCGAACGAAAGCCTCAAAATCTTCATTAAGGAGTATGAGGATCAATGAGAATTCTAATATGCTTAAAGCATGTACAGTTATCATCAAAACAACTACATGCGTAGTATAGAGTAGTCGGTTAGGTTTAGGCTTAGAGAGCGTAGGGTTCCGTAAGTTCGAGCGAGTCCGAGATGTCGGACGATTTTAGATTAATTTAATTTCGAGCGATAGGGAAACAAAGAAGGTAAACAGTGTTTATATATGAAATGATAATCTGAATACTCAAATTGAAACAACAATCCCAAGAAAAAAATTTTTTTTTTCAATTTGGCTAATTTATTTTGATGAAATTAATTAGTAAAATGTTATATGACAACTTGTACCACTGCTAAAAAATTTTACACCTTGATCACTTTGAATTTATTTTATCAGATAAACCATTTGTTTATTTAAAAAATGCAGGGAGGATTTAAAACAATAGTGTCATATTCATTTAAAATTTTTTAATAATAAAATTATTAAAGAACATAATTAATAAAAGAACAAGTTGTAAAACCGTCCGTAAGTAGGGATTTTGAGGTTCAAATCATGACTACTTCTTCCATATTGAAGCCTCCACCTTGAAATTCCAGTATAGCCCCTCAAAAACCTCACTAAGGATTTTGAGGTCTCAAATTGGAATTTATATTTCGGACTCGGGGGTAGATATATTAAATGAGAGTTATAATAAAAAGTGAAAAAATTTTCGAAAAATTATTTTTATCAAAATAATTACCCAATTTTTTGGAACTGAAGAATTTGATAATTTCGTAATTTTTAAATGCTTTTAAGCTTGTAATTAGCGGAAAGTTTCATAGATGACTTGCAGGGTTATCCATTTTGAAAAATTTTTTCTTATTCTCATTAAATGGTTTACTAGTTGTAAATGGCCGGACGTAAAATTTAGATAAGTTTCATAGTAATTTATATCACAGAATTCAAATTCAATTTATTCTCCGAAAATTAAACTATTTTCGTTTGCAAGTATCCCATTAATATACTGTCAGATTCCGAAAGTAAATTATGATTCCATGATTTCATTTTATCAATCAAAAGTCATTTAAAAGTTACAGAAATTGATAAATGTTCGTATCTTTCAAGCATTTATTCATGAATGCATACTGTTAAAAAATAAAATTTGGAAAATCCTAAATTGCATGCCTCATAACGGTCATTTAATTTTTAAGGAAAAAAAATAAGTCGTGTTACTGATTTATTCGTATTAAATGTACAATTCAACAAATTAAAATAGTTCGAAAGATTAAAATATTTCGCGCCATTTATATTTGATGAGCAAAACAGGGCGCAAGCGCACTACCGAACAGATGAGTGAGGGCCTTCATGCGTTACTGAAGGCTAGTCTTCGTATACATATATTGTATATAGATTAGGGTGTCCGTTATTTCCCAAATTGGGTTTTGTTCTGCAAACGCCCCTCAAATTTTTAGGTTATGACCTAAAAAAAAATATCAGACCCAAACCAGCCCTTAATATCTACATTAACCCGTGCCTACATCATATACATTTCCATGATACATTTCCCATTTAAATAACATCGGATTTTTACACTTTTCGCAGTTAATTTTTTTCCACTGAAACAAATGTAGCTAAGAATACTTAAACAGCCATTTCTTGTAAGAACTTAACGCTCTACAAAAAAGACCTTAATGATTTTTAACTTCCCGCTAAGAAAATTGAAAATTTTCGAAAATCGGGAAGTTATTGGTTTTACATCGTTTTTCGAAAATCGAGTTTTCATCAGATCTCTACGTTTTGAGGTCCTAGGAAGCTTCCCTGACTATTCCCACGATGGTGTGTGTGTGTGTGTGTGTGTGTGTGTGTGTGTGTATGTGTGTCTGTGTCTGTGTCTTTGTGCGTGTAAAATCTCAAAAATAAACAATTTGAAAAACTGTTTTTTTGGAATAACTTTTTAACAGCTCTACTGATCTATTCCAAAAACTAATTAGTTCTTAAACTTAAAAAACTGCATCGTCCGCCGTCAACGCGATCAAAATTGGTTAATTCGTTCGTGAGATATCGTGAACGAAAAATTTGGGAAAGTGTTTTTCTTACATAACTCCGACATTTCTTCTTGGATTGTTTTCGATTTCAGGAAATAATTTTTAGAGCTTAAAAAACTACGTCGATCGCCACCAAGAACGTAAAGATCAGTTGATTGGTTCGAGAGATATCGTTGACGAAAAATTTAGGAACAAGTGTTTTTTTAACATAACTTCGACATTTCTTTTTGGATCGTTTTTATGTAATGATATAACTATAAGAGCTTAAGAAACCACCCCGATCGTCTCCAAGAACGTTAAAATCGGTTGATTGGTTCGTGAGATCGTTGTTGAAAAAATTCGGAAAAAGTGAATTTTTCAAATTTCTCCAAAATTTTCGGTCTGATTAATTTGTATTTAAAAAGTAAATCATAGGATTCGAAAAACTGGCGTCGAATGCTACTAACCGTGTGAAAATCGGTTTATTCATTCAAAAGTAATTGCATTTTGAAAATTTTAAGAATAGTGTTTTATGAAACCCCTACCAGACTTAAGCTCGAAGAGCTCAAAAGCATAGAACAGCCAGCTCTTTGAGCTCGGAGAGCTTAAAATAACACATAAATTGTTTTTTTGAGCTCAAAAACGTCATAAGTACAATTTTAAGCGCCTAGCTATGGAATTAGCGAAAGTTACAGGGATGGCCTTCAGGGTCAACCGTTTTCCTAATTTTTTCGATAAAATTTACCGTTTAAAAGTTATTCAACGACAAAGTTGTATTCATAGCTAAATTCATCATTTTCCTCTATTTTTTTATTTATTATCGCTTTTGTTTGCAATAAAAATATGGAGTAACTCCGATAGGCCGTATATTAACGTGCTTTTACATAAATTTGAGTGTTTAAACAATTTTCTTTTTTTAGATATGTGAATTTAAGGCAATTAAACAAAAAGCTCAACGCAATAACGTTTGAAATTCATTCGTTTTGTAATCTAACGCCATCAAACGAACTTTTGTATTACCTTTGCAGACATCACAATACGAGCTAGTTTTAAAGTGTGATTTTATTACGAAAATACCAGGTACTGATGGGCCAAATGTTCCATTGATTAAGAAGTTCCAGAAAAATTGGTGTACTCTCGATAAAACCAAATACAAGAATGGTTTAGCAGGAAATAAAATTCCGCACAAATTATTAAAGAAAGTTGGAGAAACAAATGCCAAAGTTCAAAAGTTTTTGTGCTCAATCTTACCTCGTGATGATTAAAAAATAGCTTTAGAATTATGTCAAATTTTCCTTGGTACAATGGATGTTGAAAAGTCAAATTTACAAACCAGGAGCCTTTCAACCAGGAACCTCGCTGGATGTCTATAGGCGATTTTACACTCTAAAATTTGCATATTTCGAGATATTTATGAACTAGATAACACAACTGAAAAAAATCTATTAGATATTTGTTTATCTATGTGCCTTTTGGTTTGTGTGTCTCATGCCAAACTATCTCCAAATTTAGATTTACAATTTTTAAAAGTTGTTTATCAATGCAGAATAATTGATAAAATAATTTCAGAAGCTGTTTTTTATAAATTTAAAAATCACTTATGGTATTTACATTCTGAAATAGCTGCTCTTGCATTTTTTGATCCAAACGTATCAGCTAACATTAAAAATAAAATGGTCAAAGCGTTAAAAATTGTGAAGATTCAGAATTTGATTCGTTCAAACGGTATATTATTAATACAGATGGTGAGGTTAAAAATTTAGAAAAGAAGTATATTGATTTTTTATTAATTCGAATTTGTTAAAATTTTTCGATAGATTTGATATTAGTAAAGATTTTTAGAGACCAATGCTGGATACGTGGATTAAAAATGATAAATTACTTAAATGGTCTGGCCCAGAATTGTTAACAATCTACCCAAGTAGTAAACCATGTAGCTGAAAGAAATGTTCCAATTAACACAAGATTATATCAATAGATTAACTACTTAAGAAGATCAAAAACAATATTTGGATTTAAGGTGTAAGTGAATCACAGAGTTTTCAAATATCCTTACCATTATTTGTAAGCAAAAATATACTTCATTTTGGATTCAACTTTCTGTATTTTTTTATTTTATTACCTATCTGTATGCGTTTAGTCTTGATATATATAAAAAATGATGAATTTAACTATGAATACAACCTTATCGTTGAATAACTTTTAAACGGTAATTTTATCGAAAAAAGTATTCAGGCTTTTTTCTAGAGCGTTAAATTTCCTGGGCAAGAAATAGCTGTTTAAGTATTTCTTTCAGCTACATTTATGTTTCAGCGGGGAAAAATTAACTGCAAAAGCAAAAATCCGATGTTATTTAAATGGGAAATGTATCATGATGTAGACACGGGTTAATTCTAAATATTAGGGGCTGGTTTGAGTCTGGATATTTTAACTTCTCCCGCTAAGAAAATTGAAAATTTTCAAAAATCAGAGAAATTATTGTTTTCACCCCGTTTTTCGAAAATCGAGTTTTCATCAGATCTCGACGTTTTGAGTGTCCTATAGGAAGCTTTCCTGACTATTTCCGCGGTGAGTGTCACCGTGTCTGTATGTATGTATGTATGTGCTGTATGTATGTGTGTGTGTGTAAATCTCTCATAACTTTTGGAAACGGATCATCCGATTTGATCGAAATAAGCGGCGTTTCCTGAAGAGTTCGTTTGCTACTAAAATTCTGAATTACTAATTCTACAGAATTTGAGTCGATCAGTTTTATGGAGAAATCTCAAAAATAAAAATTTCCTATAAAAATCTCGTTTTTTGAAATATCTTTTAAAACGCTTCGAACCCACTCAATTCCAAAACTAATCAGCTCTTAACCTCAAAAACCACGTCGATTGCCACCAGCCCGGCCAAAATCGGTTAATTTGTTCGTGAGATATCGTTGACGTGAAAGAAATCGAAAAAGCAGTTTTTTTTCGAATTAATTAACTCGAAACCTTTGTAGGGTCTTATCAATTTGTAAGTTTAAAATGTATCATCATCATGAATTTCAAAAACTGGTGGCGAATGCCGCCAACCGCGTGAAAATCGGTTTATTCATTCAAAAGTTATTGCGGGTTTTGAAGAGGGCTTCAGTGTTTTGTCAACCGTTATTCTTGAGCTCGGACAGCTCAAACCACATCGAAAATTATGGAGCTCTTCGAGCTCAAAACGTAATAGGTGCAATGTTGAGCGCTTAATTACGAAAGTAGCGGGAAGCTGCAAGCGATGGCCTTCAGCGTCAACCGTTTTCCTACTTTTAACTTCCCGCTAAGGAAATCGAGGATTTTCAAAAATCGGGAAGTTATTGTTTTCACCCCGTTTTGCAAAAATCGAGTTTTCATCAGATCTCGACGTTTGAAGGTCATAGGAAGCTTCCCTGAGGTCGCTCCCGCGCGAGGTTGTCACGGCAGCGTTCATATATGTATGTATAGGCGGGCGGCGTGTGTGTGAGTATGTAAACCGCTTATAACTTTTGAACGGCTCATCCGATTTTATCGCGGTGTTAATGCCATTTGAAAGCGCTTGGCCAAACTTAGATTTTGAGTACTGACCGGCATTCTGATCAGCATTTTAAGAAATCTTAAAAACTTTTAAAAATTTTTTTTCAAATGTGGTTTTTTTTTTTTTTTAATCTTTCAAACGGGTTTACCGATCGATTCCAAAAAACTAATCAGCTCTAGACAATAAAAAATCACGTTGATCGCCACCAAGCTGGTCGAAATCGGTTGATATGTTCGAGAGATATCGTCAACGAAAGATAATTGGAAAAAGTATTTTTTCGAAATTACTCCGAAATTTTTGGTTCGATCAATTAAAATCTGAAAATTCTTTATGAGGCTGATAAAATTGCGTCGAATACCGCCAACCGCATGAAAATCGGTTAATCCATTCAAAAGTTATTGCGGTTTGAAAAATTTCAAAAGTAGTGTTCTATGAATCTTCTATCAGATCTTGCATAGAAATGTTGTAGAAATACTATCTCGTTGAGCTCAGCGAGCTCAAAATATCACATAAATTATATTTCGAGCTCAAAAAGCGCCCAGGCGCGGAAATAGCGGGAAGTTGCAGGATTGGCCTTTAGGGTGAACCGTTTTACCAATTTTTTTATTGATTACAATTTAAACACATCGAATTAAAAAAGTCATTTGCATCACAAGAAACCTGTACGTTGTAATTTTAAAGCTTTCAATAAAAACATACAGATATCCAGACAGGCCTGGAAATTTTTTTTGCTAAATAAAATAACCGTCTTTTAAGAATATGAAATGCGTTAAAACAAGTATTTTTTCTTGACCTACATGTATTCATATCATTCTATAAGTGTAATATGCACATAATAAAGACACGTTTAGTTCAGAAAGTTACTTGATTTTGCTAAGGTTAAAAGTAGAGAACTACCTCGAACGCTTCGTGTTTGAGACGTGCAATAATCGCTTTCGAAATATAGCTTCGTGATATTGATTACTTTTTCTCTTGACAATAATAATTGAATGTAGCATATTTTATTTTATTAATGGTTGTTTTCAAATAATTAATAAATTTATAATAATATCTATTATCGTATCCGGTTTGTAAAACTTATCCCGGGAGGTAACAAATAAAAGCAGTCGATTGGACCTGATGTTTCTAAATTTATTTTCAGTCAATTAGCTACTCTTTTCGTTTTACTCCAGGGTAAATTGTTAAACCGAATACGATAAGTCCGGCTTGGGTATTTCTTATTTGAATAAAATCAAGTGTTTTTTTTCTATAAAATATAAATATAAATGATGGAATATCATACTACTAAATTACTAGCTGATTCAGTCATCGTAAAATCGTTGATATCGTGTGGTAAATTATTCTTATAACTCCATCGTATAAAAGAGACGACCGATATTCCAATTCCAATTGGTAAAATTATTGATAGTTTTTGCGTGACACTCCATGGTTTTTTGAGTTTTCTATTGATAGTATAATTCTTAAATGAAGTCAAATTAAGACCTCCGGGAGAAATTAATCTAAAAATATCAAAATATTGTTTGGTTAAATAACAAAACTAAGTTCGATCAGAATTTCACTCATTACTTTTACATTTTAAAATTGAGTTACCTTACATGCAGAGAATTTTTTCGATTTAAAAAATGACATTTAGATTAACAATATTGTAAAACTATTGGGTGTTTATTAGAAAAAGTTGCACTAGCACGTATTTCCATAACCTTTGAAATTATCTATCCCACCTGGGAGTTTCAACCACGTGAGAACACACTCTCAAGGGTATGTTCTTATGTTCTGCTATACACTGTGACTACTGTAAACTGTAAGATTGATCTGACGTCAGTTTAACTGGGGTGGCATCGATTTATCATAAAAACTAGTTTCTTTCAGTCTGAAAG
>NW_025401765.1:0-3163 GCF_020080835.1 Cotesia glomerata
GAATATATAGATATATATATTAGGGTGAGCCAAAAAAACTAACCTATCAAATTCATAGGTAAAAATGAACCTATATATCGAAAAAAAATTTTTCCTGCAAGGCAGGATTTTTAGCTCAATTTTAAAAGGTGTCGGTGAGCATTCAAAGTTTCCCATTTAAATAACACGTAAAAAAATCTTTTTTCATTAAAAATAATATAACTTTTGAACTGCTGGAGATAAAAATTTTTTGACGACGGATTCTTGAAAGGCATTAAATTTCCGACAAAATCTCGCCTGGTTCTATTTTTTAAAGTCTAAAATTGATATATTTACTGATCATGAAAATTAAACAAAAAATCAAAATAAGCAATTTTAGGCATTTATTGTTAGAAATTTTTATATTTAAGGAAATAAATTTTGTTCTCTTCCTTTTTAATTGCGTTTACCATTTTTTTAGTTTCTAAACCATTACTAAACTCCCGAAAAATGACATAGCAGCAAGTTTTCTTCGCTCGTATACCAAAATGTCGCAAAAATGTTGGTACAGTAGCATTCGAAATGTTTTTATTGATATTTTTATAACTAGCTGTTACCCGCCTGCTTCGCTGAGCACTTTATAGAATTGCATTTTTAGATCTAGACTTCAAGCCATTGCAAGTCTTATAAGTAAAGTTAAAATCTGTCTAGCTTCAAGTGCGAAGAATTTTTTCGTTATTGAAAATTTTCTCAGTAATATCAAATTTTTATAGAAAATGAATTTGATATCTTTTTTACGAATTCTATTTAAATAAGTAGCCAAATTTATTTTTCTCATATTTAGTGTTTGGAAAATGCATTCATTTTAATCTATCATATTCCCGTGATCCCGCAATAAGAACAATTTATAAATTGTGTAATCACCAACAAATGGTGACCCCTCATAATTTCTCAGTCTTTAATATCTTGGTAAATATATCTCAGCAATCATATCTCAAACAATAATATCTCGTGTATTTTGGCCTTTTTTTGAGCATAAATACACCCAAAAACCATGTTAAAAGAGCGCAACACGATTACGGGGGTTTGTGTTGGCCTATTTTCGAGTTGAAATATTATTGTTTCGAGATGTTATTTCTGAGATATAAAGAGGGGTAGCCGTTATTTTTTGGGGCTATCTTAACAGTATGTATGAAAAAATAACATGTATGTAAAATTCTTAGTCCGTTGACTGAATTACTACATGTAATGTTAAGTTTTGGAAGCTTTACAATGACTTTTTCCCCGCTGCTAAAGAGACGTTTGTTGTAAGAAAAATTTAGTGAACGTTATTGAAACTCAATAGACAAGTCTTGAGCTAGTCATGAAAATTGAGCAAAAAATAAAAATAAGCGATTTTAGGCATTTATTGTTAAAAATTTTTATATTCAAGGAAATAAATTACTTTGAAATGAAATAAGTAAGGGGGAGGGGGGGATTATACAAATATTATTTGTGTAAAATCGTGGTTTAAAACTCTCTGTTTTTTTTTGTAGTCAATCCTAGTAGTTTTTAATTCTATTCATCATAAAATCTACTTCCATTTCGGCTGCTGAATGGCCTTTTTAGTAGATTTCTTAGAAATCTAACTATTGCATTTGTCCTCATGACGCAACTTTTGAAAAATTTTGCTATTTCCTGACTCAGTTCATCAAGCTGGTTCAGAAAATGCCATTAGTTCAAAAGTTTATATATGTATGTATTTATATATATATATATATATATACAATATAACGCGGCTTATCCGGAGGATAGCGTCTCTAATTCATAATGGATCCGTTTCAAACTCAACATACTTCATTTTTAGACGATTACCAAGGCCAAGTTCAAAGATGAGCTTAATCGGTCAAGTAGTTCAGAAATTACAGAGTTTCAAAATTTTCAAAATCCTAAAAATTCATTTTTTGGCAGATTCTTTCGCGCATAACTTTTGAATGAAATAACTTATCGAATTTTTGTAAATTTGATTTTAAAGCCCATTAAACAAGCTTCAATTTTCATGTCATTTTATTTACCTAAACTTAAAATAACCTATTCGTCTGTAGGTTTTTAATGAAATTTTACTTTTGCAGTCGTTTTTCAATTATTTTGTCCAATATGTCTCATAAAAAATCTATTTTTTATAGTTTTTATACAATTTTTATTGTGTTTATAAGTAACCTTTTATTATATTCGTAAATAAATTATTAATATTTATAATTAAAATTTGCTTTATGTGAAATCTACTTCCATTTCAGCTGCCGAATGGCCTTTTTTATTTTTGCATGTAGTTTTGTAAAAAATATACGAAAAAATGATTTAATGCTCCTTTTAATTTCTTCACTTTATTGAGAAATAATCAAATCTTATCGATATTTGTCACTTTTACTTTTTATTTTTGTTTTTGTTTCTCGGATTTTGGAGTTTTCTAAATCTGCTGAAAAATTTTCCAAGTGATATAATGAAAAACAAATATTTAAAAAAGAATTTTTTTTCTTATTTAAAAAAAAATAGAAAGAAAAAAAAATGCCACTCTGAAAATTTCAGGAAATTCGCAGAAAATACTGAAGTTTTTTAAAAAAAAATAGTAGACAATCGAAAATGTCAATCATCCCGAAATTTTCGTTTTATTCCACAATTTTCAAAAAAAAAAAAAACGTTGAATATAAATGCGAATTATTATTTTTATTTTTTTTTCTAAAAAGTAGATTTAGATTAGATTAGATAATTTATTGCTCAAACAATTTACAACATGTTTTTTGCAAGGGGAGGCCATACAGAGTTTATATTACATGGTAGTGGTAGTTGGTAATTGAGGAGTGATATTGACTGAACTCAGCAAAAATAACAAGAATAAAAAATAGCGGACATAAATAAAATAACAAAAATAATAAAACTCTTTGGGAATACAGAAATTAATATCAACAGTTTAGGAGAACCCACTTATGTAGCTGTTATGTCGGACTCAACGTTCGACATTTTTATTTTATAACAAATAGAATTTAATCATTCATCCATAATTTTATGTTTTTTCAACTAATTACATACATTTAGTTTTATTATTAAATTTTTTTTTCTGTAGAATTCTAGATACTATTTTTAACTTCCCGCTAAGAAAATTGAAAATTTTCAAAAATTGGGAAGTTATTGGTATTGTCCAGTTTTTCGAAAATCGAGTTTTTATCAA
>NW_025401766.1:0-3162 GCF_020080835.1 Cotesia glomerata
CCCGAGTATAAAGGGCTTGACTGATCTTAGATTTCAAATATACTTCGAAACGAGTCCGACTAGTAGATTTTGAGAAATCGCAAAAAATCTACAAAAAAAAATTTTTTCAAATGGAGTTTTTTTTGAATCACTTTTAAACGGCTTAACTGATAAATCCCAAAACTAATCAGCCCTTAACATTAAAAAACCACGTCGATAACCGCCAGTCCGGTCGAAATCGGTTAATTCGTTCGTGAGTTATCGTTGACGAAAGAAATCGAAAAATAGTGTTATTTTCGAATTACACCGAAATTTTCGGTCTGATCAATTTGTTTCTTAAAATATATCATAGAATTCAAAAAATTGCGTTGAATGCTGCTAACTGCGTGAAAATCGGTTCATTCATTTTAAAGTTATTGCGGTTTGAAAATTGAAAAAATAGTGATTTTTAAAAATTCCATCAAACTTTTGAACTCGGAGAGCTCAAAACTACACGAAAATTATCTTTTTGGGCTCGAAGAGCTAAAAAACGTAGTAAATGCAGTTTTGTGCGCTTAAGTATGCAATGAGCGGGAAGTTGCAGGGATGCCCTTTAGAGTCAACCGTTTTCCTAATTTTTTTATCTCGAGATGATACTTTCTTACGACAAGAAATTATTTCCGTATACCAAGAAAGTTTTCTTAGCTAAAGACCCCACCACTAAGAGCCGGACCTTTAATGCATAGTAGAGATTTGAAGTTCTAAGTTAGTCAAAATGAAAGAAATAGAGAAACCACACGAGCGCTACTTGGAGTTAGAAGTAAATTGTAAGCCTCACATCTCTGAATAGCTATAGAGTGAAGTGTAGGACATAGAATTGGAAGATTAATGGTTTGAATCTCGGCTAACACGTATCGGATTTTTAACTTCCCGCTTAGAAAGTCGAAGATATTCGAAAAATCAGGAAGTTATCGGTTTTACCCCGTTTTGCAAAAATCGAGGTCTTAACAGATCTCGACGTTTTGAAGCGCTAAGAAGCTTTCCTGATTATTTTCACGATGATGTCCGTAAGTCTGTATGTGTGTGTAAGTCTGTATGTGTGTGTATGTATGTATGTGTGTGTGTGTGTGTGTGTGTGTGTGTGTGTGTGTGTGTGTGTGTGTGTGTGTGCGTGTGTGTATGTAAGCCTCATAACTTCTGAACGGCTTGACCGATTTGATCGCAGTTGCTATCAAGACCTTCGAAAGGTCTTCGCCAAACTTAGATTTCCTGTGAGTTGGAACCGATTTGGACCAGTCGATTTCGAGAAATTGCAAACAAAGTAATAAAAAGTTTTTTTGCATTTTCTTAAAATATCTCTGAATTGGCTGGACCGATCGACTTTAAAAACTAATTAGCTCTTAACCTCAAAACCTGCATCGATCGCCACTAAAAACGTCAGAATCGGTTGTTGCGTTCGTGAGATATCGTTGTCGAAAAAGTTTTTTGTAATAATTCGAAAAGTTTCTTCAGATCAATTTTTTTGTTTCAAATTATTTATAGAGCTCAAAAAACTTCATCGATTGCCGCCAACAGCATGAAAACCGGTTGATTCATTCAAAAGTTATAGCAGTTTGAAAATTTTAAAAATCGTAGTTTTTTCGATCTTTGATAAGATTTTTATGCTCGAAGAGCTCAAAAGTATAGCATAGCTCAAAGAGATCTTTGAGCTCGGAGAGCTCAAAGTAACACATAAATTGTATTTTTGAGCTCGAAGAGCTCAAATACATCATAAGTGCAATTTTAAACGCCTAGGTATGGAATTATTGGGAAGTTGCAGGGATGGCCTTCAGGGTCAACCGTTTTCCCTAATTTTTATCAATACTTTCGAAGCCTAAAATTTCTTTTCTCAAGAAAGTTTTTTAAATTAGTAGGTAAAAGCCCCAATAGATGATCACGTACCAGTATATGATCACTCCATGTATTTGTATATCTATATTCACAAATATGGGTATACAGATACATGGAGTGATCATACTGGTACATGATCATCTATTGGGGCTTTTACCTTATCATTAAATAATCTAAAGTCAAATTAGAGGCAAAGAGAGTATTTCTTGAGTTAAAAATAAGGCGTTTTTCATCTATAATTAAAATTGTCAGTGGAAACATTTTTGTTTGTTTAAAAAACTAAGAATTTTTATTTTCAAATAAAGTGCGTATTTTGTTTTTGGTTCAAAAGATAAGCAAGGTAGAGAGATTTTGACTTGATCAAGATGTCTTTTCTAATTGTGTAACTATATACTGGAGATATTCATTGGGCAAACTGTACGTTCAAACGATCATTTTGGCATCGATAGTTTTTAATAACTATATTAAAGAGCTCAAGAGTATTCAACAATTCCCTTGAAGCTTGAAGAGTTCAAAATCGTCATTGTAAATAAAATTTGGAGTAATTTCCATTCGAAATTAGTGGACAGTTGTAGGAATGGCCTTTTTGGTTAACCGTCTGACTAAATTTTGTCTAAAGGATTAGAATTAAATTCTCCAAAGGTAACAGTCGAAGCGAAGTTCAGAAATAACTGTGCATTTTATAATTTATGTATTTTTTATTTGGTATGACTTATATTTATTGAGAATTTTTTATTGAACATGTAAAGATTTCTTGGTTATTGGTAATAATTCATATTCTGGAGAGATCAAACGCCTCTATTGATTAAGGAAGAAGCATATGTATTAATTACCCACATAACTTTGAACGATTCATACAATAGTTTGTAAAATTAACATATATCTATAATTTTTGTACGATTGTAATGAAAACTTATCACAGTCATTACCTTATATGTACCAAGGTCTTTGACACTGCAAGCTAATTTGATGTTGCGTCCTGCTGGTACAGTTGTGTTTCCAATTTCTTCTAAAAATTCTGGTTCTGGTATATTACTCACTGCAATTAAATTAAACATGGTTACGCACATAATAAAATTTATATTATTTACATCTCTAATAAATTGTTAAGGTGATAAACGAAATGATATCTAAGAAGCACTTGACCTTGGACGGATAGAAAAATATTTATATAGGCTCGGTATAGTCTGGCGCCAAGATCCGTTCAAATCCGTTGTGAACGGAGCGCCAAAGTACCGAGGATGTTTTCCGTAGAGAGAATGGTATTTTTAGGTTGCAATTCCTCTCCGAGCTCGAAGAGACAGCTTTCCTATG